>NW_026263158.1:300000-384231 GCF_947179515.1 Apodemus sylvaticus
AAGACGTACACGCCACAACAATTCTTTTCGAGATACAACGTGTAGTTTTGGAGATACAAGCTAATTTTGTACTATGCGTTATTTCTTCTCGTAAAGAGTTTCCAATGCGTACGTATATGTCTTTACTCTGCAAAACTGTATTTCCTTATGAAGTGGTATTCTTACATATCCTTTCGAGAGAAAACTGTCCTGTGCCTTCTCTTTTGAGGCTACACACTTAGACATACACGCAACATGAAAGCTTTTCGACTTACAACGTGTTGTTTAGGAAAAACAAGATAATTTCGCACGATGCGGGATTTCCTTAAAACGTGATTTTCTGAAAAATTTTGACGAAAGAAAATTCTCCTTTTGGTTCTCTTTAGATGCTACATGTTAAGACGTACACGCCACAACAATTCTTTTCGAGATACAACGTGTAGTTTTGGAGATACAAGCTAATTTTGTACTGTGCGTTATTTCTTCTCGTAAAGAGTTTCCAATGCGTACGTATATGTCTTTACTCTGCAAAACTGTATTTCCTTATGAAGTGGTATTCTTACATATCCTTTCGAGAGAAAACTGTCCTGTGCTTTCTCTTTTGAGGCTACACACGTAGACATACACGCAACATGAAAGCTTTTCGACTTACAACGTGTTGTTTAGGAAAAACAAGATAATTTCGCACGATGCGGGATTTCCTTAAAACGTGATTTTCTGAAAAATTTTGACGAAAGAAAATTCTCCTTTTGGTTCTCTTTAGATGCTACATGTTAAGACGTACACGCCACAACAATTCTTTTCAAGATACAACGTGTAGTTTTGGAGATACAAGCTAATTTTGTACTATGCGTTATTTCTTCTCGTAAAGAGTTTCCAATGCGTACGTATATGTCTTTACTCTGCAAAACTGTATTTCCTTATGAAGTGGTATTCTTACATATCCTTTCGAGTGAAAACTGTCCTGTGCCTTCTCTTTTGAGGCTACACACTTAGACATACACGCAACATGAAAGCTTTTCGACTTACAACGTGTTGTTTAGGAAAAACAAGATAATTTCGCACGATGCGGGATTTCCTTAAAACGTGATTTTCTGAAAAATTTTGACGAAAGAAAATTCTCCTTTTGGTTCCCTTTAGATGCTACATGTTAAGACGTACACGCCACAACAATTCTTTTCGAGATACAACGTGTAGTTTTGGAGATACAAGCTAATTTTGTACTATGCGTTATTTCTTCTCGTAAAGAGTTTCCAATGCGTACGTATATGTCTTTACTCTGCAAAACTGTATTTCCTTATGAAGTGATATTCTTACATATCCTTTCGAGAGAAAACTGTCCTGTGCCTTCTCGTTTGAGGCTACACACTTAGACATACACGCAACATGAAAGCTTTTCGACTTACAACGTGTTGTTTAGGAAAAACAAGATAATTTCGCACGATGCGGGATTTCCTTAAAACGTGATTTTCTGAAAAATTTTGACGAAAGAAAATTCTCCTTTTGGTTCCCTTTCGATGCTACATGTTAAGACGTACACGCCACAGCAATTCTTTTCGAGATACAACGTGTAGTTTTGGAGATACAAGCTAATTTTGTACTATGCGTTATTTCTTCTCGTAAAGAGTTTCCAATGCGTACGTATATGTCTTTACTCTGCAAAACTGTATTTCCTTATGAAGTGGTATTCTTACATATCCTTTCGAGAGAAAACTGTCCTGTGCCTTCTCTTTTGAGGCTACACACTTAGACATACACGCAACATGAAAGCTTTTCGACTTACAACGTGTTGTTTAGGAAAAACAAGATAATTTCGCACGATGCGGGATTTCCTTAAAACGTGATTTTCTGAAAAATTTTGACGAAAGAAAATTCTCCTTTTGGTTCTCTTTAGATGCTACATGTTAACACGTACACGCCACAACAATTCTTTTCGAGATACAACGTGTAGTTTTGGAGATACAAGCTAATTTTGTACTATGCGTTATTTCTTCTCGTAAAGAGTTTCCAATGCGTACGTATATGTCTTTACTCTGCAAAACTGTATTTCCTTATGAAGTGGTATTCTTACATAACCTTTCGAGAGAAAACTGTCCTGTGCCTTCTCTTTTGAGGCTACACACGTAGACATACACGCAACATGAAAGCTTTTCGACTTACAACGTGTTGTTTAGGAAAAACAAGATAATTTCGCACGATGCGGGATTTCCTTAAAACGTGATTTTCTGAAAAATTTTGACGAAAGAAAATTCTCCTTTTGGTTCTCTTTAGATGCTACATGTTAAGACGTACACGCCACAACAATTCTTTTCGAGATACAACGTGTAGTTTTGGAGATACAAGCTAATTTTGTACTACGCGTTATTTCTTCTGTAAAGAGTTTCCAATGCGTACGTATATGTCTTTACTCTGCAAAACTGTATTTCCTTATGAAGTGGTCTTACATATCCTTTCGAGAGAAAACTGTCCTGTGCCTTCTCTTTTGAGGCTACACACTTAGACATACACGCAACATGAAAGCTTTTCGACTTACAACGTGTTGTTTAGGAAAAACAAGATAATTTCGCACGATGCGGGATTTCCTTAACACGTGATTTTCTGAAAAATTTTGACGAAAGAAAATTCTCCTTTTGGTTCTCTTTAGATGCTACATGTTAAGACGTACACGCCACAACAATTCTTTTCGAGATACAACGTGTAGTTTTGGAGATACAAGCTAATTTTGTACTATGCGTTATTTCTTCTCGTAAAGAGTTTCCAATGCGTACGTATATGTCTTTACTCTGCAAAACTGTATTTCCTTATGAAGTGGTATTCTTACATATCCTTTCGAGAGAAAACTGTCCTGTGCCTTCTCTTTTGAGGCTACACACGTAGACATACACGCAACATGAAAGCTTTTCGACTTACAACGTGTTGTTTAGGAAAAACAAGATAATTTCGCACGATGCGGGATTTCCTTAAAACGTGATTTTCTGAAAAATTTTGACGAAAGAAAATTCTCCTTTTGGTTCTCTTTAGATGCTACATGTTAAGACGTACACGCCACAACAATTCTTTTCGAGATACAACGTGTAGTTTTGGAGATACAAGCTAATTTTGTACTATGCGTTATTTCTTCTCGTAAAGAGTTTCCAATGCGTACGTATATGTCTTTACTCTGCAAAACTGTATTTCCTTATGAAGTGGTATTCTTACATATCCTTTCGAGAGAAAACTGTCCTGTGCCTTCTCTTTTGAGGCTACACACTTAGACATACACGCAACATTAAAGCTTTTCGACTTACAACGTGTTGTTTAGGAAAAACAAGATAATTTCGCACGATGCGGGATTTCCTTAAAACGTGATTTTCTGAAAAATTTTGACGAAAGAAAATTCTCCTTTTGGTTCTCTTTAGATGCTACATGTTAAGACGTACACGCCACAACAATTCTTTTCGAGATACAACGTGTAGTTTTGGAGATACAAGCTAATTTTGTACTATGCGTTATTTCTTCTCGTAAAGAGTTTCCAATGCGTACGTATATGTCTTTACTCTGCAAAACTGTATTTCCTTATGAAGTGGTATTCTTACATATCCTTTCGATAGAAAACTGTCCTGTGCCTTCTCTTTTGAGGCTACACAATTAGACATACACGCAACATGAAAGCTTTTCGACTTACAACGTGTTGTTTAGGAAAAACAAGATAATTTCGCACGATGCGGGATTTCCTTAAAACGTGATTTTCTGAAAAATTTTGACGAAAGAAAATTCTCCTTTTGGTTCCCTTTAGATGCTACATGTTAAGACGTACACGCCACAACAATTCTTTTCGAGATACAACGTGTAGTTTTGGAGACACAAGCTAATTTTGTACTATGCATTATTTCTTCTCGTAAAGAGTTTCCAATGCGTACGTATATGTCTTTACTCTGCAAAACTGTATTTCCTTATGAAGTGGTATTCTTACATATCCTTTCGAGAGAAAACTGTCCTGTGCCTTCTCTTTTGAGGCTACACACTTAGACATACACGCAACATGAAAGCTTTTCGACTTACAACGTGTTGTTTAGGAAAAACAAGATAATTTCGCACGATGCGGGATTTCCTTAAAACGTGATTTTCTGAAAAATTTTGACGAAAGAAAATTCTCCTTTTGGTTCTCTTTAGATGCTACATGTTAAGACGTACACGCCACAACAATTCTTTTCGAGATACAACGTGTAGTTTTGGAGATACAAGCTAATTTTGTACTATGCGTTATTTCTTCTCGTAAAGAGTTTCCAATGCGTACGTATATGTCTTTACTCTGCAAAACTGTATTTCCTTATGAAGTGGTATTCTTACATATCCTTTCGAGAGAAAACTGTCCTGTGCCTTCTCTTTTGAGGCTACACACTTAGACATACACGCAACATGAAAGCTTTTCGACTTACAACGTGTTGTTTAGGAAAAACAAGATAATTTCGCACGATGCGGGATTTCCTTAAAACGTGATTTTCTGAAAAATTTTGACGAAAGAAAATTCTCCTTTTGGTTCTCTTTAGATGCTACATGTTAACACGTACACGCCACAACAATTCTTTTCGAGATACAACGTGTAGTTTTGGAGATACAAGCTAATTTTGTACTATGCGTTATTTCTTCTCGTAAAGAGTTTCCAATGCGTACGTATATGTCTTTACTCTGCAAAACTGTATTTCCTTATGAAGTGGTATTCTTACATATCCTTTCGAGTGAAAACTGTCCTGTGCCTTCTCTTTTGAGGCTACACACGTAGACATACACGCAACATGAAAGCTTTTCGACTTACAACGTGTTGTTTAGGAAAAACAAGATAATTTCGCACGATGCGGGATTTCCTTAAAACGTGATTTTCTGAAAAATTTTGACGAAAGAAAATTCTCCTTTTGGTTCTCTTTAGATGCTACATGTTAAGACGTACACGCCACAACAATTCTTTTCGAGATACAACGTGTAGTTTTGGAGATACAAGCTAATTTTGTACTATGCGTTATTTCTTTTAGTAAAGAGTTTCCAATGCGTACGTATATGTCTTTACTCTGCAAAACTGTATTTCCTTATGAAGTGGTATTCTTACATATCCTTTCGATAGAAAACTGTCCTGTGCCTTCTCTTTTGAGGCTACACACTTAGACATACACGCAACATGAAAGCTTTTCGACTTACAACGTGTTGTTTAGGAAAAACAAGATAATTTCGCATGATGCGGGATTTCCTTAAAACGTGATTTTCTGAAAAATTTTGACGAAAGAAAATTCTCCTTTTGGTTCTCTTTAGATGCTACATGTTAAGACGTACTCGCCACAACAATTCTTTTCGAGATACAACGTGTAGTTTTGGAGATACAAGCTAATTTTGTACTATGCGTTATTTCTTCTCATAAAGAGTTTCCAATGCGTACGTATATGTCTTTACTCTGCAAAACTGTATTTCCTTATGAAGTGGTATTCTTACATATCCTTTCGAAAGAAAACTGTCCTGTGCCTTCTCTTTTGAGGCTACACACGTAGACATACACGCAACATGAAAGCTTTTCGACTTACAACGTGTTGATTAGGAAAAACAAGATAATTTCGCACGATGCGGGATTTCCTTAAAACGTGACTTTCTGAAAAATTTTGACGAAAGAAAATTCTCCTTTTGGTTCTCTTTAGATGCTACATGTTAAGACATACACGCCACAACAATTCTTTTCGAGATACAACGTGTAGTTTTGGAGATACAAGCTAATTTTCTACTATGCGTTATTTCTTCTCGTAAAGAGTTTCCAATGCGTACGTATATGTCTTTACTCTGCAAAACTGTATTTCCTTATGAAGTGGTATTCTTACATATCCTTTCGAGAGAAAACTGTCCTGTGCCTTCTCTTTTGAGGCTACACACGTAGACATACACGCAACATGAAAGCTTTTCGACTTACAACGTGTTGTTTAGGAAAAACAAGATAATTTCGCACGATGCGGGATTTCCTTAAAACGTGATTTTCTGAAAAATTTTGACGAAAGAAAATTCTCCTTTTGGTTCTCTTTAGATGCTACATGTTAAGACGTACACGCCACAACAATTCTTTTCGAGATACAACGTGTAGTTTTGGAGATACAAGCTAATTTTGTACTATGCGTTATTTCTTCTCGTAAAGAGTTTCCAATGCGTACGTATATGTCTTTACTCTGCAAAACTGTATTTCCTTATGAAGTGGTATTCTTACATATCCTTTCGATAGAAAACTGTCCTGTGCCTTCTCTTTTGAGGCTACACACTTAGACATACACGCAACATGAAAGCTTTTCGACTTACAACGTGTTGTTTAGGAAAAACAAGATAATTTCGCATGATGCGGGATTTCCTTAAAACGTGATTTTCTGAAAAATTTTGACGAAAGAAAATTCTCCTTTTGGTTCTCTTTAGATGCTACATGTTAAGACGTACTCGCCACAACAATTCTTTTCGAGATACAACGTGTAGTTTTGGAGATACAAGCTAATTTTGTACTATGCGTTATTTCTTCTCGTAAAGAGTTTCCAATGCGTACGTATATGTCTTTACTCTGCAAAACTGTATTTCCTTATGAAGTGGTATTCTTACATATCCTTTCGAAAGAAAACTGTCCTGTGCCTTCTCTTTTGAGGCTACACACGTAGACATACACGCAACATGAAAGCTTTTCGACTTACAACGTGTTGATTAGGAAAAACAAGAGAATTTCGCACGATGCGGGATTTCCTTAAAACGTGACTTTCTGAAAAATTTTGACGAAAGAAAATTCTCCTTTTGGTTCTCTTTAGATGCTACATGTTAAGACATACACGCCACAACAATTCTTTTCGAGATACAACGTGTAGTTTTGGAGATACAAGCTAATTTTGTACTATGCGTTATTTCTTCTCGTAAAGAGTTTCCAATGCGTACGTATATGTCTTTACTCTGCAAAACTGTATTTCCTTATGTAGTGGTATTCTTACATATCCTTTCGAGAGAAAACTGTCCTGTGCCTTCTCTTTTGAGGCTACACACTTAGACATACACGCAACATGAAAGCTTTTCGACTTACAACGTGTTGTTTAGGAAAAACAAGATAATTTCGCACGATGCGGGATTTCCTTAAAACGTGATTTTCTGAAAAATTTTGACGAAAGAAAATTCTCCTTTTGGTTCTCTTTAGATGCTACATGTTAAGACGTACACGCCACAACAATTCTTTTCGAGATACAACGTGTAGTTTTGGAGATACAAGCTAATTTTGTACTATGCGTTATTTCTTCTCGTAAAGAGTTTCCAATGCGTACGTATATGTCTTTACTCTGCAAAACTGTATTTCCTTATGAAGTGGTATTCTTACATATCCTTTCGAGAGAAAACTGTCCTGTGCCTTCTCTTTTGAGGCTACACACGTAGACATACACGCAACATGAAAGCTTTTCGACTTACAACGTGTTGTTTAGGAAAAACAAGATAATTTCGCACTATGCGGGATTTCCTTAAAACGTGACTTTCTGAAAAATTTTGACGAAAGAAAATTCTCCTTTTGGTTCTCTTTAGATGCTACATGTTAAGACGTACACGCCACAACAATTCTTTTCGACATACAACGTGTAGTTTTGGAGATACAAGCTAATTTTGTACTATGCGTTATTTCTTCTCCTAAAGAGTTTCCAATGCGTACGTATATGTCTTTACTCTGCAAAACTGTATTTCCTTATGAAGTGGTATTCTTACATATCCTTTCGAGAGAAAACTGTCCTGTGCCTTCTCTTTTGAGGCTACACACTTAGACATACACGCAACATGAAAGCTTTTCGACTTACAACGTGTTGTTTAGGAAAAACAAGATAATTTCGCACGATGCGGGATTTCCTTAAAACGTGATTTTCTGAAAAATTTTGACGAAAGAAAATTCTCCTTTTGGTTCTCTTTAGATGCTACATGTTAACACGTACACGCCACAACAATTCTTTTCGAGATACAACGTGTAGTTTTGGAGATACAAGCTAATTTTGTACTATGCGTTATTTCTTCTCGTAAAGAGTTTCCAATGCGTACGTATATGTCTTTACTCTGCAAAACTGTATTTCCTTATGAAGTGGTATTCTTACATATCCTTTCGAGTGAAAACTGTCCTGTGCCTTCTCTTTTGAGGCTACACACGTAGACATACACGCAACATGAAAGCTTTTCGACTTACAACGTGTTGTTTAGGAAAAACAAGATAATTTCGCACGATGCGGGATTTCCTTAAAACGTGATTTTCTGAAAAATTTTGACGAAAGAAAATTCTCCTTTTGGTTCTCTTTAGATGCTACATGTTAAGACGTACACGCCACAACAATTCTTTTCGAGATACAACGTGTAGTTTTGGAGATACAAGCTAATTTTGTACTATGCGTTATTTCTTTTAGTAAAGAGTTTCCAATGCGTACGTATATGTCTTTACTCTGCAAAACTGTATTTCCTTATGAAGTGGTATTCTTACATATCCTTTCGATAGAAAACTGTCCTGTGCCTTCTCTTTTGAGGCTACACACTTAGACATACACGCAACATGAAAGCTTTTCGACTTACAACGTGTTGTTTAGGAAAAACAAGATAATTTCGCATGATGCGGGATTTCCTTAAAACGTGATTTTCTGAAAAATTTTGACGAAAGAAAATTCTCCTTTTGGTTCTCTTTAGATGCTACATGTTAAGACGTACTCGCCACAACAATTCTTTTCGAGATACAACGTGTAGTTTTGGAGATACAAGCTAATTTTGTACTATGCGTTATTTCTTCTCATAAAGAGTTTCCAATGCGTACGTATATGTCTTTACTCTGCAAAACTGTATTTCCTTATGAAGTGGTATTCTTACATATCCTTTCGAAAGAAAACTGTCCTGTGCCTTCTCTTTTGAGGCTACACACGTAGACATACACGCAACATGAAAGCTTTTCGACTTACAACGTGTTGATTAAGAAAAACAAGATAATTTCGCACGATGCGGGATTTCCTTAAAACGTGACTTTCTGAAAAATTTTGACGAAAGAAAATTCTCCTTTTGGTTCTCTTTAGATGCTACATGTTAAGACATACACGCCACAACAATTCTTTTCGAGATACAACGTGTAGTTTTGGAGATACAAGCTAATTTTCTACTATGCGTTATTTCTTCTCGTAAAGAGTTTCCAATGCGTACGTATATGTCTTTACTCTGCAAAACTGTATTTCCTTATGAAGTGGTATTCTTACATATCCTTTCGAGAGAAAACTGTCCTGTGCCTTCTCTTTTGAGGCTACACACGTAGACATACACGCAACATGAAAGCTTTTCGACTTACAACGTGTTGTTTAGGAAAAACAAGATAATTTCGCACGATGCGGGATTTCCTTAAAACGTGATTTTCTGAAAAATTTTGACGAAAGAAAATTCTCCTTTTGGTTCTCTTTAGATGCTACATGTTAAGACGTACACGCCACAACAATTCTTTTCGAGATACAACGTGTAGTTTTGGAGATACAAGCTAATTTTGTACTATGCGTTATTTCTTCTCGTAAAGAGTTTCCAATGCGTACGTATATGTCTTTACTCTGCAAAACTGTATTTCCTTATGAAGTGGTATTCTTACATATCCTTTCGATAGAAAACTGTCCTGTGCCTTCTCTTTTGAGGCTACACACTTAGACATACACGCAACATGAAAGCTTTTCGACTTACAACGTGTTGTTTAGGAAAAACAAGATAATTTCGCATGATGCGGGATTTCCTTAAAACGTGATTTTCTGAAAAATTTTGACGAAAGAAAATTCTCCTTTTGGTTCTCTTTAGATGCTACATGTTAAGACGTACTCGCCACAACAATTCTTTTCGAGATACAACGTGTAGTTTTGGAGATACAAGCTAATTTTGTACTATGCGTTATTTCTTCTCGTAAAGAGTTTCCAATGCGTACGTATATGTCTTTACTCTGCAAAACTGTATTTCCTTATGAAGTGGTATTCTTACATATCCTTTCGAAAGAAAACTGTCCTGTGCCTTCTCTTTTGAGGCTACACACGTAGACATACACGCAACATGAAAGCTTTTCGACTTACAACGTGTTGATTAGGAAAAACAAGAGAATTTCGCACGATGCGGGATTTCCTTAAAACGTGACTTTCTGAAAAATTTTGACGAAAGAAAATTCTCCTTTTGGTTCTCTTTAGATGCTACATGTTAAGACATACACGCCACAACAATTCTTTTCGAGATACAACGTGTAGTTTTGGAGATACAAGCTAATTTTGTACTATGCGTTATTTCTTCTCGTAAAGAGTTTCCAATGCGTACGTATATGTCTTTACTCTGCAAAACTGTATTTCCTTATGTAGTGGTATTCTTACATATCCTTTCGAGAGAAAACTGTCCTGTGCCTTCTCTTTTGAGGCTACACACTTAGACATACACGCAACATGAAAGCTTTTCGACTTACAACGTGTTGTTTAGGAAAAACAAGATAATTTCGCACGATGCGGGATTTCCTTAAAACGTGATTTTCTGAAAAATTTTGACGAAAGAAAATTCTCCTTTTGGTTCTCTTTAGATGCTACATGTTAAGACGTACACGCCACAACAATTCTTTTCGAGATACAACGTGTAGTTTTGGAGATACAAGCTAATTTTGTACTATGCGTTATTTCTTCTCGTAAAGAGTTTCCAATGCGTACGTATATGTCTTTACTCTGCAAAACTGTATTTCCTTATGAAGTGGTATTCTTACATATCCTTTCGAGAGAAAACTGTCCTGTGCCTTCTCTTTTGAGGCTACACACGTAGACATACACGCAACATGAAAGCTTTTCGACTTACAACGTGTTGTTTAGGAAAAACAAGATAATTTCGCACTATGCGGGATTTCCTTAAAACGTGACTTTCTGAAAAATTTTGACGAAAGAAAATTCTCCTTTTGGTTCTCTTTAGATGCTACATGTTAAGACGTACACGCCACAACAATTCTTTTCGACATACAACGTGTAGTTTTGGAGATACAAGCTAATTTTGTACTATGCGTTATTTCTTCTCCTAAAGAGTTTCCAATGCGTACGTATATGTCTTTACTCTGCAAAACTGTATTTCCTTATGAAGTGGTATTCTTACATATCCTTTCGAGAGAAAACTGTCCTGTGCCTTCTCTTTTGAGGCTACACACTTAGACATACACGCAACATGAAAGCTTTTCGACTTACAACGTGTTGTTTAGGAAAAACAAGATAATTTCGCACGATGCGGGATTTCCTTAAAACGTGATTTTCTGAAAAATTTTGACGAAAGAAAATTCTCCTTTTGGTTCTCTTTAGATGCTACATGTTAAGACGTACACGCCACAACAATTCTTTTCGAGATACAACGTGTAGTTTTGGAGATACAAGCTAATTTTGTACTATGCGTTATTTCTTCTCGTAAAGAGTTTCCAATGCGTACGTATATGTCTTTACTCTGCAAAACTGTATTTCCTTATGAAGTGGTATTCTTACATATCCTTTCGAGAGAAAACTGTCCTGTGCCTTCTCTTTTGAGGCTACACACGTAGACATACACGCAACATGAAAGCTTTTCGACTTACAACGTGTTGTTTACGAAAAACAAGATAATTTCGCACGATGCGGGATTTCCTTAAAACGTGATTTTCTGAAAAATTTTGACGAAAGAAAATTCTCCTTTTGGTTCTCTTTAGATGCTACATGTTAAGACGTACACGCCACAACAATTCTTTTCGAGATACAACGTGTAGTTTGGGAGATACAAGCTAATTTTGTACTATTCGTTATTTCTTCTCGTAAAGAGTTTCCAATGCGTACGTATATGTCTTTACTCTGCAAAACTGTATTTCCTTATGAAGTGGTATTCTTACATATCCTTTCGAGAGAAAACTGTCCTGTACCTTCTCTTTTGAGGCTACACACTTAGACATACACGCAACATGAAAGCTTTTCGACTTACAACGTGTTGTTTAGGAAAAACAAGATAATTTCGCACGATGCGGGATTTCCTTAAAACGTGATTTTCTGAAAAATTTTGACGAAAGAAAATTCTCCTTTTGGTTCTCTTTAGATGCTACATGTTAAGACGTACACGCCACAACAATTCTTTTCGAGATACAACGTGTAGTTTTGGAGATACAAGCTAATTTTGTACTATGCGTTATTTCTTCTCGTAAAGAGTTTCCAATGCGTACGTATATGTCTTTACTCTGCAAAACTGTATTTCCTTATGAAGTGGTATTCTTACATATCCTTTCGAGAGAAAACTGTCCTGTGCCTTCTCTTTTGAGGCTACACACTTAGACATACACGCAACATGAAAGCTTTTCGACTTACAACGTGTTGTTTAGGAAAAACAAGATAATTTCGCACGATGCGGGATTTCCTTAAAACGTGATTTTCTGAAAAATTTTGACGAAAGAAAATTCTCCTTTTGGTTCTCTTTAGATGCTACATGTTAAGACGTACACGCCACAACAATTCTTTTCGAGATACAACGTGTAGTTTTGGAGATACAAGCTAATTTTGTACTATGCGTTATTTCTTCTCGTAAAGAGTTTCCAATGCGTACGTATATGTCTTTACTCTGCAAAACTGTATTTCCTTATGAAGTGGTATTCTTACATATCCTTTCGAGAGAAAACTGTCCTGTGCCTTCTCTTTTGAGGCTACACACTTAGACATACACGCAACATGAAAGCTTTTCGACTTACAACGTGTTGTTTAGGAAAAACAAGATAATTTCGCACGATGCGGGATTTCCTTAAAACGTGATTTTCTGAAAAATTTTGACGAAAGAAAATTCTCCTTTTGGTTCTCTTTAGATGCTACATGTTAAGACGTACACGCCACAACAATTCTTTTCGAGATACAACGTGTAGTTTTGGAGATACAAGCTAATTTTGTACTATGCGTTATTTCTTCTCGTAAAGAGTTTCCAATGCGTACGTATATGTCTTTACTCTGCAAAACTGTATTTCCTTATGAAGTGGTATTCTTACATATCCTTTCGAGAGAAAACTGTCCTGTGCCTTCTCTTTTGAGGCTACACACGTAGACATACACGCAACATGAAAGCTTTTCGACTTACAACGTGTTGTTTAGGAAAAACAAGATAATTTCGCACGATGCGGGATTTCCTTAAAACGTGATTTTCTGAAAAAATTTGACGAAAGAAAATTCTCCTTTTGGTTCCCTTTAGATGCTACATGTTAAGACGTACACGCCACAACAATTCTTTTCGAGATACAACGTGTAGTTTTGGAGATACAAGCTAATTTTGTACTATGCATTATTTCTTCTCATAAAGAGTTTCCAATGCGTACGTATATGTCTTTACTCTGCAAAACTGTATTTCCTTATGAAGTGGTATTCTTACATATCCTTTCGAGAGAAAACTGTCCTGTGCCTTCTCTTTTGAGGCTACACACTTAGACATACACGCAACATGAAAGCTTTTCGACTTACAACGTGTTGTTTAGGAAAAACAAGATAATTTCGCACGATGCGGGATTTCCTTAAAACGTGATTTTCTGAAAAATTTTGACGAAAGAAAATTCTCCTTTTGGTTCTCTTTAGATGCTACATGTTAAGACGTACACGCCACAACAATTCTTTTCGAGATACAACGTGTAGTTTTGGAGATACAAGCTAATTTTGTACTATGCGTTATTTCTTCTCGTAAAGAGTTTCCAATGCGTACGTATATGTCTTTACTCTGCAAAACTGTATTTCCTTATGAAGTGGTATTCTTACATATCCTTTCGAGAGAAAACTGTCCTGTGCCTTCTCTTTTGAGGCTACACACGTAGACATACACGCAACATGAAAGCTTTTCGACTTACAACGTGTTGTTTAGGAAAAACATAATTTCGCACGATGCGGGATTTCCTTAAAATGTGACTTTCTGAAAAATTTTGACGAAAGAAAATTCTCCTTTTGGTTCTCTTTAGATGCTACATGTTAAGACGTACACGCCACAACAATTCTTTTTGAGATACAACGTGTAGTTTTGGAGATACAAGCTAATTTTGTACTATGCGTTATTTCTTCTCGTAAAGAGTTTCCAATGCGTACGTATATGTCTTTACTCTGCAAAACTGTATTTCCTTATGAAGTGGTATTCTTACATATCCTTTCGAGAGAAAACTGTCCTGTGCCTTCTCTTTTGAGGCTACACACGTAGACATACACGCAACATGAAAGCTTTTCGACTTACAACGTGTTGTTTAGGAAAAACAAGATAATTTCGCACGATGCGGGATTTCCTTAAAACGTGATTTTCTGAAAAATTTTGACGAAAGAAAATTCTCCTTTTGGTTCTCTTTAGATGCTACATGTTAAGACGTACACGCCACAACAATTCTTTTCGAGATACAACGTGTAGTTTTGGAGATACAAGCTAATTTTGTACTATGCGTTATTTCTTCTCGTAAAGAGTTTCCAATGCGTACGTATATGTCTTTACTCTGCAAAACTGTATTTCCTTATGAAGTGGTATTCTTACATATCCTTTCGAGAGAAAACTGTCCTGTGCCTTCTCTTTTGAGGCTACACACTTAGACATACACGCAACATGAAAGCTTTTCGACTTACAACGTGTTGTTTAGGAAAAACAAGATAATTTCGCACGATGCGGGATTTCCTTAAAACGTGATTTTCTGAAAAATTTTGACGAAAGAAAATTCTCCTTTTGGTTCTCTTTAGATGCTACATGTTAAGACGTACACGCCACAACAATTCTTTTCGAGATACAACGTGTAGTTTTGGAGATACAAGCTAATTTTGTACTATGCGTTATTTCTTCTCGTAAAATGTTTCCAATGCGTACGTATATGTCTTTACTCTGCAAAACTGTATTTCCTTATGAAGTGGTATTCTTACATATCCTTTCGAGAGAAAACTGTCCTGTGCCTTCTCTTTTGAGGCTACACACTTAGACATACACGCAACATGAAAGCTTTTCGACTTACAACGTGTTGTTTAGGAAAAACAAGATAATTTCGCACGATGCGGGATTTCCTTAAAACATGATTTTCTGAAAAATTTTGACGAAAGAAAATTCTCCTTTTGGTTCTCTTTAGATGCTACATGTTAAGACGTACACGCCACAACAATTCTTTTCGAGATACAACGTGTAGTTTTGGAGATACAAGCTAATTTTGTACTATGCGTTATTTCTTCTCGTAAAGAGTTTCCAATGCGTACGTATATGTCTTTACTCTGCAAAACTGTATTTCCTTATGAAGTGGTATTCTTACATATCCTTTCGAGAGAAAACTGTCCTGTGCCTTCTCTTTTGAGGCTACACACTTAGACATACACGCAACATGAAAGCTTTTCGACTTACAACGTGTTGTTTAGGAAAAACAAGATAATTTCGCACGATGCGGGATTTCCTTAAAACGTGATTTTCTGAAAAATTTTGACGAAAGAAAATTCTCCTTTTGGTTCTCTTTAGATGCTACATGTTAAGACGTACACGCCACAACAATTCTTTTCGAGTTACAACGTGTAGTTTTGGAGATACAAGCTAATTTTGTACGATGCATTATTTCTTCTCGTAAGGAGTTTCCAATACGTACGTATATGTCTTTACTCAGCAAAACTGTATTTCCTTATGAATGGTATTCTTACATATTCTTTCGAGAGAAAACTCTCCTGTGACTTCTCTTTTGAGGCTACACACTTAGACATACACGCAACATGAAAGCTTTTCGACTTACAACGTGTTGTTTAGGAAAAACAAGATAATTTCGCACGATGCGGGATTTCCTTAAAACGTGATTTTCTGAAAAATTTTGACGAAAGAAAATTTTCCGTTTGGTTCTCTTTAGATGCTACATGTTAAGACGTACACGCCACAACAATTCTTTTCGAGATACAACATGTAGTTTTGGAGATACAAGCTAATTTTGTACTATGCGTTATTTCTTCTCGTAAAGAGTTTCCAATGTGTACGTATATGTCTTTACTCTGCAAAACTGTATTTCCTTATGAAGTGGTATTCTTACATATCCTTTCGAGAGAAAACTGTCCTGTGCCTTCTCTTTTGAGGCTACACACTTAGACATACACGCAACATGAAAGCTTTTCGACTTACAACGTGTTGTTTAGGAAAAACAAGATAATTTCGCACGATGCGGGATTTCCTTAAAACGTGATTTTCTGAAAAATTTTGACGAAAGAAAATTCTCCTTTTGGTTCTCTTTAGATGCTACATGTTAAGACGTACACGCCACAACAATTCTTTTCGAGATACAACGTGTAGTTTTGGAGATACAAGCTAATTTTGTACTATGCGTTATTCCTTCTCGTAAAGAGTTTCCAATGCGTACGTATATGTCTTTACTCTGCAAAACTGTATTTCCTTATGAAGTGGTATTCTTACATATCCTTTCGAGAGAAAACTGTCCTGTGCATTCTCTTTTGAGGCTACACACTTAGACATACACGCAACATGAAAGCTTTTCGACTTACAACGTGTTGTTTAGGAAAAACAAGATAATTTCGCACGATGCGGGATTTCCTTAAAACGTGATTTTTTGAAAAATTTTGACGAAAGAAAATTCTCCTTTTGGTTCTCTTTAGATGCTACATGTTAAGACGTACACGCCACAACAATTCTTTTCGAGTTACAACGTGTAGTTTTGGAGATACAAGCTAATTTTGTACGATGCATTATTTATTCTCGTAAAGAGTTTCCAATACGTACGTATATGTCTTTACTCTGCAAAACTGTATTTCTTTATGAAGTGGTATTCTTACATATTCTTTCGAGAGAAAACTCTCCTGTGCCTTCTCTTTTGAGGCTACACACTTAGACATACACGCAACATTAAAGCTTTTCGACTTACAACGTGTTGTTTAGGAAAAACAAGATAATTTCGCAGGATGCGGGATTTCCTTAAAACGGGATTTTCTGAAAAATTTTGACGAAAGAATATTCTCCTTTTGGTTCTCTTTAGATGCTACATGTTAAGACGTACACGCCACAACAATTCTTTTCGAGATACAACGTGTAGTTTTGGAGATACAAGCTAATTTTGTACTATGCGTTATTTCTTCTCGTAAAGAGTTTCCAATGCGTACTTATATGTCTTTACTCTGCAAAACTGTATTTCCTTATGAAGTGGTATTCTTACATATCCTTTCGAGAGAAAACTGTCCTGTGCCTTCTCTTTTGAGGCTACACACTTAGACATACACGCAACATGAAAGCTTTTCGACTTACAACGTGTTGTTTAGGAAAAACAAGATAATTTCGCACGATGCGGGATTTCCTTAAAACGTGATTTTCTGAAAAATTTTGACGAAAGAAAATTCTCCTTTTGGTTCTCTTTAGATGCTACATGTTAAGACGTACACGCCACAACAATTCTTTTCGAGATACAACATGTAGTTTTGGAGATACAAGCTAATTTTGTACTATGCGTTATTTCTTCTCGTAAAGAGTTTCCAATGCGTAAGTATATGTCCTTACGTTAAAGACAAATACGTACGTATTGGACACACTTTAAGAGAAGAAATAAAGCATCTTACAAAATTAGCTTGTATCTCCTAAACAACACGTGGTAACTCGAAAGGATTAGGTGTGGCGTGCACGTCTAAACATGAAGCTTCAAAAGAGAACAAACAGAATAATTTTCTTTTGTCAAAATTTGTCAGAAAACCATGTTGTCAGGAAATCCAGCATCGTGCGAAATTATCTTGTTTTTTAAAAACAACACGTTGTAACTCAAAAAGCTTTGGTGTTGCCTGTATGTCTAAGTGTTTAGCCTCAAAAGGGAATGCACAGGATAGTTTTCTCTCAAAAGAATATGTAAGAATACCAAGTTATAAGGAAATACAGTGTTGCAGAGTAAAGACAAATACGTACGTATTGGAAACACTTTAGGAGAATTAACTCATTATAAAAAATTATCTTGTTTTTCCTAAACAACACGTTGTAAGTCGAAAAGCTTTCATGTTGCGTGTATGTCTACGTGTGTAGCCTCAAAAGAGAAGGCACAGGACAGTTTTCTCTCGAAAGGATATGTAAGAATACCACTTCATAAGGAAATACAGTTTTGCAGAGTAAAGACATATACGTACGCATTGGAAACTCTTTACGAGAAGGAATAACGCATAGTACAAAATTAGCTTGAATCTCCAAAACTACACGTTGTATCTCGAAAAGAATTGTTGTGGCGTGTACGTCTTAACATGTAGCATCTAAAGAGAACCAAAAGGAGAATTTTCTTTCGTCAAAATTTTTCAGAAAATCACGTTTTAAGGAAATCCCGCATCGTGCGAAATTATCTTGTTTTTCCTAAACGACACGTTGTAAGTCGAAAAGCTTTCATGTTGCGTGTATGTCTACGTGTGTAGCCTCAAAAGAGAAGGCACAGGACAGTTTTCTCTCGAAAGGATATGTAAGAATACCACTTCATAAGGAAATACAGTTTTGCAGAGTAAAGACATATACGTACGCATTGGAAACTCTTTACGAGAAGGAATAACGCATAGTACAAAATTAGCTTGAATCTCCAAAACTACACGTTGTATCTCGAAAAGAATTGTTGTGGCGTGTACGTCTTAACATGTAGCATCTAAAGAGAACCAAAAGTAGAATTTTCTTTCGTCAAAATTTTTCAGAAAATCACGTTTTAAGGAAATCCCGCATCGTGCGAAATTATCTTGTTTTTCCTAAACAACACGTTGTAAGTCGAAAAGCTTTCATGTTGCGTGTATGTCTAAGTGTGTAGCCTCAAAAGAGAAGGCACAGGACAGTTTTCTCTCGAAAGGATATGTAAGAATACCACTTCATAAGGAAATACAGTTTTGCAGAGTAAAGACATATACGTACGCATTGGAAACTCTTTACGAGAAGAAATAACGCATAGTACAAAATTAGCTTGTATCTCCAAAACTACACGTTGTATCTCGAAAAGAATTGTTGTGGCGTGTACGTCTTAACATGTAGCATCTAAAGAGAACCAAAAGGAGAATTTTCTTTCGTCAAAATTTTTCAGAAAATCACGTTTTAAGGAAATCCCGCATCGTGCGAAATTATCTTGTTTTTCCTAAACAACACGTTGTAAGTCGAAAAGCTTTCATTTTGCGTGTATGTCTAAGTGTGTAGCCTCAAACGAGAAGGCACAGGACAGTTTTCTCTCGAAAGGATATGTAAGAATACCACTTCATAAGGAAATACAGTTTTGCAGAGTAAAGACATATACGTACGCATTGGAAACTCTTTACGAGAAGAAATAACGCATAGTACAAAATTAGCTTGTATCTCCAAAACTACACGTTGTATCTCAAAAAGAATTGTTGTGGCGTGTACGTCTTAACATGTAGCATCTAAAGGGAACCAAAAGGAGAATTTTCTTTCGTCAAAATTTTTCAGAAAATCACGTTTTAAGGAAATCCCGCATCGTGCGAAATTATCTTGCTTTTCCTAAACAACACGTTGTAAGTCGAAAAGCTTTCATGTTGCGTGTATGTCTAAGTGTGTAGCCTCAAATGAGAAGGCACAGGACAGTTTTCTCTCGAAAGGATATGTAAGAATACCACTTCATAAGGAAATACAGTTTTGCAGAGTAAAGACATATACGTACGCATTGGAAACTCTTTACGAGAAGAAATAACGCATAGTAAAAAATTAGCTTGTATCTCCAAAACTACACGTTGTATCTCGAAAAGAATTGTTGTGGCGTGTACGTCTTAACATGTAGCATCTAAAGGGAACCAAAAGGAGAATTTTCTTTCGTCAAAATTTTTCAGAAAATCACGTTTTAAGGAAATCCCGCATCGTGCGAAATTATCTTGTTTTTCCTAAACAACACGTTGTAAGTCGAAAAGCTTTCATGTTGCGTGTATGTCTAAGTGTGTAGCCTCAAAAGAGAAGGCACAGGACAGTTTTCTCTCGAAAGGATATGTAAGAATACCACTTCATAAGGAAATACAGTTTTGCAGAGTAAAGACATATACGTACGCATTGGAAACTCTTTACGAGAAGAAATAACGCATAGTACAAAATTAGCTTGTATCTCCAAAACTACACGTTGTATCTCGAAAAGAATTGTTGTGGCGTGTACGTCTTAACATGTAGTATCTAAAGGGAACCAAAAGGAGAATTTTCTTTCGTCAAAATTTTTCAGAAAATCACGTTTTAAGGAAATCCCGCATCGTGCGAAATTATCTTGTTTTTCCTAAACAACACGTTGTAAGTCGAAAAGCTTTCATGTTGCGTGTATGTCTAAGTGTGTAGCCTCAAAAGAGAAGGCACAGGACAGTTTTCTCTCGAAAGGATATGTAAGAATACCACTTCATAAGGAAATACAGTTTTGCAGAGTAAAGACATATACGTACGCATTGGAAACTCTTTACGAGAAGAAATAACGCATAGTACAAAATTAGCTTGTATCTCCAAAACTACACGTTGTATCTCGAAAAGAATTGTTGTGGCGTGTACGTCTTAACATGTAGCATCTAAAGAGAACCAAAAGGAGAATTTTCTTTCGTCAAAATTTTTCAGAAAATCACGTTTTAAGGAAATCCCGCATCGTGCGAAATTATCTTGTTTTTCCTAAACAACACGTTGTAAGTCGAAAAGCTTTCATGTTGCGTGTATGTCTACGTGTGTAGCCTCAAAAGAGAAGGCACAGGACAGTTTTCTATCGAAAGGATATGTAAGAATACCACTTCATAAGGAAATACAGTTTTGCAGAGTAAAGACATATACGTACACATTGGAAACTCTTTACGAGAAGAAATAACGCATAGTACAAAATTAGCTTGTATCTCCAAAACTACACGTTGTATCTCGAAAAGAATTGTTGTGGCGTGTACGTCTTAACATGTAGCATCTAAAGAGAACCAAAAGGAGAATTTTCTTTCGTCAAAATTTTTCAGAAAATCACGTTTTAAGGAAATCCCGCATCGTGCGAAATTATCTTGTTTTTCCTAAACAACACGTTGTAAGTCGAAAAGCTTTCATGTTGCGTGTATGTCTAAGTGTGTAGCCTCAAAAGAGAAGGCACAGGACAGTTTTCTCTCGAAAGGATATGTAAGAATACCACTTCATAAGGAAATACAGTTTTGCAGAGTAAAGACATATACGTACGCATTGGAAACTCTTTACGAGAAGAAATAACGCATAGTAAAAAATTAGCTTGTATCTCCAAAACTACACGTTGTATCTCGAAAAGAATTGTTGTGGCGTGTACGTCTTAACATGTAGCATCTAAAGAGAACCAAAAGGAGAATTTTCTTTCGTCAAAATTTTTCAGAAAATCACGTTTTAAGGAAATCCCGCATCGTGCGAAATTATCTTGTTTTTCCTAAACAACACGTTGTAAGTCGAAAAGCTTTCATGTTGCGTGTATGTCTACGTGTGTAGCCTCAAAAGAGAAGGCACAGGACAGTTTTCTCTCGAAAGGACATGTAAGAATACCACTTCATAAGGAAATACAGTTTTGCAGAGTAAAGACATATACGTACGCATTGGAAACTCTTTACGAGAAGAAATAACGCATAGTACAAAATTAGCTTGTATCTCCAAAACTACACGTTGTATCTCGAAAAGAATTGTTGTGGCGTGTACGTCTTAACATGTAGCATCTAAAGAGAACCAAAAGGAGAATTTTCCTTCGTCAAAATTTTTCAGAAAATCACGTTTTAAGGAAATCCCGCATCGTGCGAAATTATCTTGTTTTTCCTAAACAACACGTTGTAACTCGAAAAGCTTTGGTTTTGCATGTATATCTAAGTGTGTAGCCTCTAAAAGGAATGCAAGGAGAGTTTTCTCTCGAAAGAATATGCAAGAATACCACGTTATAAGGAAATACAGTGTTGCAGATTAAAGGCAAATATTTACGTAATGGAAACACTTAAACTTTATGAGAAGAAATAACGCTTCGTAAAAAAATTAGCTTGTATCTCCTAAACAACACGATGTAACTCAAAAAGATTTGATGTGGTGTGTACGTCTAAATGTGTAGCCTCCAAAGAGAACCCACAGGAGTATTTTCTTTCGTCAAAATTTGTCAGAAAACCACGTTTTAAGGAAATCCCGCATCTTGCTAAATTATCTTTTTTTTTCCTAAACAACACATTGTAACTCGAAAAGCTTTGGTGTTGCGTGTATGTCAAAGCATGTAGCCTCAAAAGAGAACGCACAGGAGAGTTTTCTCTCGAAAGAATATGTAAGAATACCACGTTATAAGGAAATACAGTGTTGCAGAGTAAAGACAAATACGTACTTATTGGAAACACTTAAACTTTACGAGAAGAAATAAGGCATCGTAAAAAATTAGTATGTATCTCCTAAACATCACGTTATAACTCGAAAAGATTTGGTGTGGTGTGTAAGTCTAAACGTGTAGCCTCAAACGAGAACCCACAGGAGAATTTTCGTTCATCAAAATTTGTCAGAAAACCAAGTTTAAAGAAATCCTGCATCGTGCGAAATTATCTTGTTTTTCCTAAGCAACACGTTGTAACGCGAAAACCTTTGGTGTTGCGTGTATGTCTAAGCGTGTAGCCTCAAAAGAGAATGCAAAGGAGAGTTTTTTTCTAGAAAGAATATATAAGAATACCACGTTATTAGGAAATACAGTGTTGCAGAGTAAAGACAAATATTTACGTATTGGAAAAACTTTACGAGAAGAAATAACGCATCTTACAAAATTAGCTTGTATCACCTAAACAACACGTTGTAACTTAAAAAGATTTGGTGTGGCCTGTACGTCTAATCGTGTAGCCTCAAAAGAGAAACCATAGGAGAATTTTCTTTGGTCAAAATTTGTCAGAAAACCACGTATGAAGGAAATACCGCATCATGCGAAATTATCTTGTTTTTCCTAAACAAAACGTTTTAACTCGAAAAGCTTTGGTGTTGCGTGTATGTCTAAGCGTGTAGCCCCAAAAGAGAACGCACAGGAGAGTTTTCTCTCGAAAGAATATGTAAGAATACCACGTTGTAAGGAAATACAGTGTTGCAGAGTAAAGGAAAATACATATGTATTGGAAACGCAACATCAAAGCTTTTCGAGTTACAACGTGTTGTTTAGGAAAAGCAAGATAATTTCGCACGATGAGTGATTTCCTTAAAACATGGTTTTCTGAGAAATATTAACGAAAAAAAATTCTCCTGTGGGTTATCTTTTGAGGCTACACGTTTAGACGTGCATGCCACACCAAATCTTTTCGAGTTACAAACTGTTGTTTAGGAGATACAAGCTAATTTTTTACGATGCTTTATTTCTTCTTGTAAGGTGTTTCCAATAGGTACGTATTTGCCTTTAGTCTGCAACACTGTATTTCCTTATAACGTGGTATTCTTACATATTCTTTCGAGAGAAAACTTTCCTGTGCGTCCTCTTTTGAGGCTACACGCTTAGACATACACGCAATACCAAAGATTTTCGCGTTACAACGTGTTGTTTAGGAAAAACAAGATAATTTCGCACGAAGAGGGATTTCCTTAATACGTGATTTTCTGACAAATTTTGACCAAAGAAAATTCTCCTATGGGTTCTCATTTGAGACTACACGTTTAGACGTACAGGCCACACCAAATCTTTTTAAGTTACAACATGTTGTTCAGGAGATACAAGCTAATTTTTTTACGATGCATTATTTCTTCTCGTAAAGTTTAAGTTTTTCCAATAAGTATGTATTTGCCTCTACTCTGCAACACTGTATTTCCTTATAACGTGGTATTCTTACATATTATTTCGAGAGAAAACTCTCCTGTGCGTTCTCGGATTTCCTTATACTGTTGTGTTCTGACAAATTTTGAAGAAAGAAAATTCTCCTGTGGGTTCTCTTATGATGCTACACGTTTAGACATGCACGCCACACCAAATCCTTTCGAGTTATCACGTGTTGTTTAGGAGATACAGGCTAATTTTGTACGATGTGTTATTTCTTCTCGTAAATTGTTTCCAATACGTACGTATTTGTCTTTCTCTGCAACACTGTATTTCCTTATAACGTGGTATTCTTACATATTCTTTCGAGGGAAAACTCTCCTGAGCGTTCTCTTTTGAGGCTACATGTTTAGACATACAAACAACACCAAAGCTTTTCGAGTTACAACGTGTTGTTTAGGAAAAACTAGATAATTTCGCACGATGCGAGATTTCCATAAACGTGGTTTTGTGAAAAATTTGACAATAGAAAGTTCTCCTGTGGGTTCTCTTTTGAGGCTACATGTTTAGACGTACACGCCACACCAAATCTGTTCGAGTTACAACGTGTTGTTTAGGAGATACAAGCTAATATTTTACAATGTGTTAATTCTTCTCATAAAGTGTTTCCAATACGTACGTATTTGTCTTTACTCTGCAACATTGTATTTCCTTATAACGTGGTATTCTTACATATTCTTTCGATAGAAAACTGTCCTGTGCGTTCCCTTTTGTGGCTACACACTTAGACATACAGGCAACACCAAAGCTATTCAAGTTACAACATGTAGTTTAGGAAAAATTTTGTACGATGCATTATTTCTTCTTGTAAAGTGTTTCCAATACGTACTTATTTGTCTGTACTCTGCAACACTGTATTTCCTTATAACGTGGTATTCTTACATATTCTTTTGAGAGAAAACTCTCCTGTGCATTCTCTTTTGAGGCTACACGCTTAGACAAACACGCAACACCAAAGCTTTTCGAGTTACAACGTGTTGTTTAGGAAAAACAAGATAATTTCACACGATGTGAGATTTCCTTAAAACGTGGTTTCTGACAAATTTTGATGAAAGAAAATTCTCCTGTGGGTTCACTTTGGAGGCTACACGTTTAGACGTACGAGCCACACCAAATCTTTTCGAGTTACAACGTGCTGTTTAGGAAAAACAAGATAATTTCTCAGGATGCGAGATTTCCATAAAACGTGGTTTTCTGAAAAAATTTTGCCGTAAGAAAGTTCTCCTGTGGGTTCTCTTATGAGGCTACACGATTACACGTACACGCCGCACCAAATTCTTTCGAGTTACAAGGTGTTGTTTAGGAGATACAAGCTAATTTTGTACCATGCGTTATTTATTCTCATAAAGTATTTACAATACGTACCTATTTATCTTTAATCTGCAACACTTTATTTCCTTATAACGTGGTATTCTTACATATTCTTTCTTTTTTTTCTTTTTTTTTCTTTTTCTTCTTTTTTTAGGCTTGATACAATTTATTTGCTTTTCTTTAGAATTTTTTTTATTGTTATTTTTTTTATTCGTACGATGCGGGATTTCCTTAAGACGTGGTTTTCTGACAAGTTCTAAGGAAAGAAAATTCTCCTGTGGGTTCTCTTATGAGGCTAAGCATTTAGACCTACACGCCACACCAAATCCTTTCGAGTTACAAGGTGTTGTTTAGGAGATACAAGCTAATTTTGTAACATGCATTAATTCTTCTCATAAAGTATTTACAATCTGTACCTATTTATCTTTACTCTGCAACACTGTATTTACTTATAACGTGGTATTCTTACATATTCTTTCGAGAGAAAACTCTCCTCTGCATTCTCTTTTGAGGCTACACACGTAGACATACACGCCACACCAAAGCTTTTCGTGTTACAACATTTTGTTTGTGAAAAACAAGATAATTTCGCAGGATGCGAGATTTCCTTAAAACGTGGTTTCTGACAAATTTTGATGAAAGAAAATTCTCCTGTGGGTTCTCTTTTGAGGCTACACGAAGAAATAATGCATCGTTCAAAATTAGCTTGTATCTCCTAAACAACACGTTGTAACTCAAAAAGATTTGGTGTGGCGTGTACATCTAAACGTGTAGCCTCAAAAGAGAACCCACAGGAGAGTTTTCTCTCGAGAGAACATGTAAGAATACCACGTTATAAGGAAATACAGTGTTGCAGAATAAAGACAAATATGTACACATTGTAAACACTTTACGAGAAGAAATAACGCATCATACAAAATTAGCTTGTATCTCCTAAACAACACGTTGTAACTCGAAAAGATTTGGTGTGGCATGTACGTCTAAATGTGTAGCCTCAAAAGAGAACCCACAGGAGAATTTTTGTTCGTCAAAATATGTCAGAAAACCACGTTTTAAGGAAATCCCGCATCGTGTGAAATTATCTTGCTTTTCTTAAACAACACGTTGTAACTTGAAAAGATTTGGTGTTGCGTGTATGTCTAAGCATGTAGCCTCAAAAGCGAATGCACAGGAGAGTTTTCTCTCGAAAGAAGATGTAAGAATACCACGTTCTAGGAAATACAGTGTTGTAGACTAAAGACAAATACGTACGTATTGGAAACACTTTTAGAGATGAAATAATGCATCGTTCAAAATTAGCTTGTATCTCCTTAACAACACATTGTAACTCGAAACGATTTGGTGTGGCGTGTACGACTAAACGTGTAGTCTCAAAAGAGAACCCAGAGGAGAATTTTCTTTCTTCAAAATGTTTCAGAAATCACGTTTTTAGGAAATCCCGCATTGTGGGAAATTATCTTGATTTTCCTAAACAACACGTTGTAACTCGAAAAGCTTTGGTGTTACGTGTATGTCTAAGCGTGTAGTCTCAAAAGAGAACGCAGAGGAGAGTTATCTCTCGAAAGAATATGTAAGAACACCACGTTATAAGGAAATACAGTATTGCGGAATAAAGACAAATACGTATGTATTGGAAACACTTTACGAGAAGAAATAAAACATCGTTCAAAATTAGTTTGTATCTCCTAAACAACACGTTGTAACTCGAAAAGGTTTGGTGTGGCGTGTATGTCTAAGCGTGTAGCCTCAAAAGAGAACGCACAGGAGAGTTTTCTCTCGAAAGAATATTTAAGAATACCACGTTATAAGGAAATACAGTGTTGCAGAATAAAGACAAATACGTACATATTGGAAACACTTTATGAGAAGAAATAACGCATCGTACAAAATTAGCTTGTATCTCCTAAACAACACATTGTAACTCGAAAAGAGTTGGTGTGGCATGTACGTCTAAATGTGTAGCCTCAAAAGAGAACCCACAGGAGAATTTTCTTTCGTCAAAATATGTCAGAAAACCACGTTTTACGGTAATCCCGCATCGTGTGAAATTATCTTGTTTTTCCTAAACAACACGTTGTAACTTGAAAAGCTTTGGTGTTGCGTGTATGTCTAAGCGTGTATCCTCAAAAGCGAACGTACAGGAGTGTTTTCTCTCGAAATAAGATGTAAGAATACCACGTTCTAAGGAAATACAGCGTTGCAGACTAAAGACAAATAGGTACTTATTGGAAACACTTTTAGAGATGAAATAACGCATCGTTCAAAATTAGCTTGTATCTCCTAAACAACACGTTGTAACTCGAAAAGATTTGGTGTGGTGTGTCCGTCTAAATGTGTAGCCTCAAAAGAGAACCCACAGGAGAATTTTCTTTCGTCAAAATTTTTCAGAAATCACGTTTTTAGGAAATCCCGCATTGTGCGAAATTATCTTGTTTTTCCTAAACAACACGTTGTAACTCGAAAAGCTTTGGTGTTACTTGTATGTCTAAGCATGTAGCCTCAAAAGAGAACCCACAGGAGAGTTTTCTCTCGAAAGAATATGTAAGAATACCACGTAATAAGGATACGGTGTTGCAGAGAAAAGACAAATACTTATGTATTGGAAACACTTAATGAGAAGAAATAACGCATGGTACAAAATTAGTTTGTATCTCCTAAACAACACGTTGTAACTCGAAAAGATTTGGTGTGATGTTTACATCTAAACGTGTAGCCTCAAAAGAAAACCCACAAGAGAATTTTCTTTCGTCAAATTTTTTTCAGAAAACCACGTTTTAAGGAAGTCCTGCATCGTGCGAAATCATCTTGTTTTTCCTAAACAACACGTTGTAACTCGAAAAGCTTTGGTGTTGCGTGTATGTCTAAGCGTGTAGCCTCAAAAGAGAAGGCACAGTAGTGTATTCTCTCGAAAGAATATGTAAGAATACCACGTTATAAGGAAATACAGTGTTGCAGACTAAAGACAGATACTTACTTATTGGAAACACTTTACGAGAAGGAATAATACATAGTACAAAATTAGCTTGTATTTCCTAAACAACACGTTGTAACTCGAAGGATTTGGTGTGGCATGTAATTTGAAACTTGTAGCCTCAAAAGAGAACCCACAGGAGAATTTTCTTTTGTCAATATTTGTCAGAAAACCACGTTTTAAGGAAATCCCGCATTGTGCGAAATTATCTTGTTTTTCCTAAACAACACGTTATAACTCGAAAAGCTTTGGTGTTGCGTGTATGTCTAAACGTGTGGCCTCAAAAGAGAACGGACAGGAGAGTTTTCTCTCGAAAGAATATATAAGAATACCACGTTATAAGGAAATACAGTGTTGCAGAGTAAAGACAAATACGTATGTATGGGAAACACTTTACGAGAAGAAATAACACATCGTAAAAAATTAGCTTGTATCTCCTAAACAACACGTGGTAACTCGAAAAGATTCAGTGTGGCGTGTACGTCTAAACCTGTAGCCTCAAATGAGAAGACACAGTAGAATTTTCTTTCGTCAAAATTTGTCAGAAAACCACGTTTTAAGGAAATCCCGCATCGTGCGAAATTATCTTGTTTTTCCTAAACAACACGTTGTAACTCGAAAAGCTTTGGTGTTGCGTGTATGTCTAAGCGTGTAGCCTCTAAAGAGAACTCCCAGGAGAGTTTTCTCTTGAAAGAACATGTAAGAATACAATGTTATAAGGAAATAGAGTGTTGCAGAGTAAAGACAAATGCGTACTTATTGGAAACACTTTAAGAGAAGAAATAACACATAGTTCAAAATTAGCTTGTATCTCCTAAACACTTGGTAACTGGAAAGGATTTGGTGTGGCGTGCACGTCTAAACGTGTAGCATCAAAAGAGAACCCACAGGAGAATTTTCTTTCCTCAAAATTTGTCAGAACACAATGGTTTAAGGAAATCCCGCATTGTGCGAAATTATCTTGTTTTTCATAAACAACACGTTGTAATTCGAAAAGCATTGGTGTTGCCTGTATGTCTAAATGTGTAGCCTCAAAAGGGAATGCAAAGGATAGTTTTCTCTCGAAAGAATATGTAAGAATACCATGTTATAAGGAAATACAGTGTTGCAGAGTAAAGACAAATACGTACGTTTTGGAAACACTTTACGAGAAGAATTAAAGCATCGTACAAAATTAGCTTGTATCTCCTAAACAACACGTTGTAACTCGAAAAGGTTTGGCGTGGCGTGTACTTCTAAACATGTAGCCTCAAAAGAGAACCCACAGGAGAATTTTCTTTCGTCCAAATTTTTCAGAAATCCACGTTTTAAGGAAATCCCCCATCGTGCGAAATCATCTTCTTTTTCCTAAACAACATGTTGTAACTCGAAAAGCTTTGGTGTTGCGTGTATGTGTAAGCGTGGAGCCTCAAAAGAGAAGGCACAGGAGAGTTTTCTCTCGAAAGAATATGTAAGAATCCCACGTTATAAGGAAATACAATTTTGCAGATTAAAGACAAATAAGTACAGATTGGAAACACTTTACGAAAAGAAAGAATGCATCGTAAAAAATTAGCTTGTATCTCCTAAACAACATGTTGTAACTCGAAAAGATTTGGTGTGACGTGTACGTCTAAACGTGTAGCCTCAAAAGAGAACCCACAGGAGAATTTTCTTTCTTTCTTTTTTTTTTTTTTACGTTTTTTAAATTAAATATTTTCTTTATTTACATTTTAAATATTATCTGCATTCCTGGTTTCCCCTCTGAAAACACACTATCCCATAACCCCTTCTCCCTGCTCACCAACCCATCCACTCCCACTCCTTTTTTTTTTTGTCTTATTTTTTTTTAGTGTTAACTTTTTTTTATTCGATATAATTTATTTACATTTCAAATGATTTCCCCTTTTCTAGCCCCCCCACTCCCCGAAAGTCCCGAAAGCCCCCTTCTCTTCCCCTGTCCTCCCATCCACCCCTTCCCACTTCCCCGTTCTGGTTTTGCTAAATACTGTTTCACTGAGTCTTTCCAGATCCAGGGGCCACTCCTCCTTTCTTCTTGTTCCTCATTTGATGTGTGGATTATGTTTTGGGTATTCCAGTTTTCTAGGTTAATATCCACTTATTAGTGAGTGCATACCATGATTCACCTTTTGAGTCTGGGTTACCTCACTTAGTATGATATTCTCTAGCTCCATCCATTTGCCTAAGAATTTCATGAATTCATTGTTTCTAATGGCAGAATAGTGCTCCATTGTGTAGATATACCACATTTTTTGCATCCACTCTTCTGTTGAGGGATACCTGGGTTCTTTCCAGCATCTGGCAATTATAAATAGGGCTGCTATGAACATAGTAGAACATGTATCCTTATTACATGGAGGGGAGTCTTCTGGGTATATGCCCAGGAGTGGTATAGCAGGATCTTCTGGAAGTGAGGTGCCCAGTTTTCGGAGGAACCGCCAGACTGATTTCCAGAGTGGTTGTACCAATTTGCAACCCCACCAGCAGTGGAGGAGTGTTCCTCTTTCTCCACACCCTCTCCAACACCTGCTGTCTCCTGAATTTTTAATCTTAGCCATTCTGACTGGTGTAAGATGAAATCTTAGGGTTGTTTTGATTTGCATTTCCCTGATGACTAATGAAGTTGAGCATTTTTTAAGATGCTTCTCCGCCATCCGAAGTTCTTCAGGTGAGAATTCTTTGTTTAACTCTGTACCCCATTTTTTAATAGGGTTGTTTGGTTTTCTGGAGTCTAACTTCTTGAGTTCTTTATATATATTGGATATTAGCCCTCTATATGATGTAGGATTGGTGAAGATCTTTTCCCAATTTGTTGGTTGCCGATTTTTCCTCTTGATGGTGTCCTTTGCCTTACAGAAACTTTGTAATTTCATGAGGTCCCATTTGTCAATTCTTGCTCTTAGAGCATACGCTATTGGTGTTCTGTTCAGAAACTTTCTCCCTGTACCGATGTCCTCAAGGTTCTTCCCCAGTTTCTTTTCTATTAGCTTCAGAGTGTCTGGCTTTATGTGGAGGTCCTTGATCCATTTGGATTTGAGCTTAGTACAAGGAGACAAGGATGGATCAATTCGCATTCTTCTGCATGCTGACCTCCAGTTGAACCAGCACCATTTGTTGAAAAGGCTATCTTTTTTCCATTGGATGTTTTCAGCCTCTTTGTCAAGGATCAAGTGGCCATAGGTGTGTGGGTTCATTTCTAGATCTTCAATCCTGTTCCATTGATCCTCCTGTCTGTCACTGTACCAACACCATGCAGTTTTTAACACTATTGCTCTGTAGTATTGCTTGAGGTCAGGGATACTGATTCCCCCAGATTTTCTTTTGTGCTGAGAATAGTTTTAGCTATCCTGGGTTTTTTGTTGTTCCAGATGAATTTGATAATTGCTCTTTCTAACTCTGTGAAGAATTGAGTTGGGATTTTGATGGGTATTGCATTGAATCTGTATAGTGCTTTAGGCAGAATGGCCATTTTAACTATATTGGTTCTACCGATCCATGAGCATGGGAGGTTTTCCCATTTTTTGAGGTCTTCTTCCATTTCCTTCTTCAGAGTCTTGAAGTTCTTGTCATACAGATCTTTCACATGTTTGGTAAGGGTCACCCCAAGATACTTTATACTGTTTGAGGCTATTGTGAAGGGGGTCATTTCCCTAATTTCTTTCTCAGCCTGCTTATCCTTTGAGTATAGGAAGGCCACTGATTTGCTTGAGTTGATTTTATAACCTGCCACTTTGCTGAAGTTGTTTATCAGCTGTAGGAGCTCTCTAGTGGAGTTCTTTGGGTCACTTAGGTAGACGATCATGTCGTCTGTAAATAATGATAGTTTGACTTCTTCCTTTCCAATTTGTATCCCTTTGACCTCCTTATGTTGTCGAATTGCCCGAGCTAGTACCTCAAGTACAATATTGAAAAGATAAGGAGAAAGGGGGCAGCCTTGTCTGGTCCTTGATTTCAGTGGGATTGCTTCAAGTTTCTCTCCATTTAGTTTGATGCTGGCTACCGGTTTGCTGTATATTGCTTTTACTATGTTTAGGTATGGGCCTTGAATTCCTGTTCTCTCCAAGACTTTAAGCATGAAGGGATGCTGAATTTTGTCAAATGCTTTTTCAGCATCCAATGAAATGACCATGTGGTTTTGTTATTTGAGTTTGTTTATGTAGTGGATTGTATTGATGGATTTCCGTATATTGAACCAACCCTGCATTCCCGGGATAAAGCCTACTTGATCATGGTGGATGATCGTTTTGATGTGTTCTTGGATTCGGTAAGCAAGAATTTTATTGAGTATTTTTGCATCGATGTTCATAAGGGAAATTGGTCTGAAGTTCTCTTTCTTTGTTGGATCTTTTTGTGGCTTTGGTATCAGCGTAATTGTGGCTTCGTAGAAGGAATTGGGTAGTGTTCCTTCTGTTTCTATTTTGTGGAATAGTTTGAAGAGTATTGGTGTTAACTCTTCTTTGAAGGTCTTGTAGAATTCTGCACTGAAGCCATCTGGTCCTGTGCTTTTTTTGGTTGGAAGACTTTCTATGACTCCTTCTATTTCTTTAGGCATTATGGGACTGTTTAGATGGTCTAGTTGGTCCTGATTTAATTTTGGTATTTGGTATCTGTCAAGGAAATTGTCCATTTCCTCCAGATTCTCCAGTTGTGTTGAGTACAGGCTCTTGTAGTAGGATCTGATGATTTTTTGGATTTCCTCAGTTTCCGTTGTTATATCTCCCTTTTCATTTCTAAGTTTGTTAATTTGGATACTTTCTCTGTGCCCTTTGGTCAGTCTGGCTAAGGGTTTATCTCTCTTGTTGATTTTCTCAAAGAACCAGCTCCTGGTTTTGTTGATTTTTTGTATGGTTCTCTTTGTTTCTACTTGATTGATTTCGGCCCTGAGTTTGATGATTTCCTGCCTTCTACTCCTCCTGGGTGAAATAGCTTCTTTTTGTTCTAGGGCTTTCAGGTGTGTCATTAAGCTGGTAATGTATGCTCTCTCCATTTTCTTTTTGGAGGCACTCAGGGCTATGAGTTTTCCTCTTAGCACTGCTTTCATTGTGTCCCATTGATTTGGGTATGTTGTGTTTTCATTTTTATTGTGTTCTAAAAAGTCTTTAATTTCTTTCTTTATTTCTTCCTTGACCAAGGTATCATTGAGTAGAGTATTGTTCAGTTTCCACGTGTATGTGGGTTTTCTGTTGTTTCTGTTGCTATTGAAGACCACTTTTACTCCATAGTGATCAGATAGGAGGCATGGTATTAGTTCTATCTTCTTATATTTGTTGAGGTCTGTCTTGTGACCAATTATATGGTCGATTTTGGAGAAGGTACCATGAGGTGCTGAGAAAAAGGTATATTCTTTTGTTTTAGGATAGAATGTTCTATATATATCTGTTAAATCTAATTGGTCCAAAGCTTCAATTAGTTTCATTGTGTCCTTGTTTAGTTTCTGTTTTCCTGATCGGTCCATTGAGGAAAGTGCAGTGTTGAAGTCACCCACAATTATTGTGTTAGGTGCAATGTGTGCTTTTAGTTTTAATAAAGTTTCTTTTACGAAAGAGGGTGCCCTTGCATTTGGGGCATAGATGTTCAGGATTGACAGTTCTTCTTTTTGTATTTTTCCTTTGACCAGCAAGAAGTGTCCCTCAGGGTCTCTTTTGATGACTTTGGGTTGAAAGTCAATTTTATCTGATATTAAAATGGCTACTCCAGCTTGTTTCCTGAGACCATTTGCTTGTAAAATTGTCTTCCAGCCTTTTACTCTAAGGTAGTGATTGTCTTTGACCCTGAGGTGTGTTTCCTGTAAGCAGCAAAATGTAGGGTCCTGTTTACGTATCCATTCAGTTAGTCTGTGTCTTTTTGTTGGGGCATTAAGTCCATTGATGTTAAGAGATATTAAGGAATAGTGATTGTTACTTCCTATCATTTTTGACGTTATTTTTTAAATTTGAATGCTTAACTTCTTTTGGGTTTGATGAAAGGTTACTATCTTGCTTTTTCCAGGGTGAAGTTTCCCTCCTTGTATTGGTGTTGTCTTCCTATTATCCTTTTTAGGGCCGGGTTTGTGGATAGATATTGGGTAAACTTGGTTTTGTCATGAAATATCTTAGTTTCTCCATCTATGGTGATTGAGAGTTTTGCTGGATATAGTTGTTTTCGTTGGCATTTGTGTTCTCTTAGAGTCTGCATGAGATCTGCCCAGGACCTTCTAGCCTTCATAGTCTCCGGTGAAAAGTCTGCTGTGATTCTGATAGGTCTTCCTTTACATGTTACTTGGCCTTTTTCTCTTACTGCCTTTAGTATTCTTTCTTTGTTTAGAACATTTGGTGTTTTGATTATTATGTGACGGGAAGTATTTCTCTTCTGGTCCAGTCTGTTTGGAGTTCTGTAGGCTTCTTGTATATTCATGGGCATCTCTCTCTTTAGGTTAGGGAAGTTTTCTTCCATAATTTTATTGAAGATATTTGCTGGCCCTTTAAGTTGTAAATCTTCACTCTCATCTATGCCTATAATCCTTAGGTTTGGTCTTCTCATTGTGTCCTGGATTTCCTGGATATTTTGGGTTACAAGCTTTTTGCATTTTGCATTTTCTTTAACTGTTGAGTCCATGGTTTCTATGGAATCTTCAGCATCTGAGATTCTTTCTTCTATCTCGTGTATTCTGTTGTTGATATTTGCATCTCTGTCCCCTGATTTCTTCCCAAGGCTTTCTATCTCCAAAGTTGTCTCCCTTTGAGTTTTCTTAGTTGTTTCTACTTCTGATTTTTGATCCTGGATGGTTTTGCTTAGCTCCTTCACTTGCATGTTTGTGTTTTCCTGTAATTCTTTAAGAGATTTTTGTGTTTCCTCTTTCATGAGCTCAGCCTGTTGACCAAAGTTCTCCTGCATTTCATTAAGAGATTTTTGTGTTTCGTCTTTCATGACCTCAGCCTGTTGACCAAAGTTCTCCTGTATTTCTTTAAGTGTTTTTTGCATTTCCTCCTTGTTGGCTTTTGTATTCTCCTGGATTTCTTTCAATGATTTTTGTGTTTCCCTTGCAAGGGCTTCTAACTTTTGATCCATTTTCTCCTGAATTTCTTTAAGTATGTCCTTCATGTGTTCCTGTACCAGCATCATGACCAGTGATTTTAAATCCAAATCTTGTTTTACTGGTGTGATGGGGTATCCAGGACATGTTGGTAGAGGAGAATTGGGTTCAGATGTTGCCATATTGCCTTGATTTCTGTTAGTGACGTTCCTGCGTTTGCCTTTTGCCATCTAGTTCTCACTGGTGTTAGTTTGTCTTGTCAGTGCTGGACTCACCAGTGCAAGCTGCCCCTTCCCCGTTGGCCTCTGGTGCACAGCTTACCTCCTGCACTGCTCGTAGACAGGGTGCTGCTGCCCAGGCTGTTCAGATCCCAAAGCAGGCACCCGAAGGCTCCTGCTGGGGCCCGCTGGATTCACTGGAGCACACTGACTTCTCCCAGCTGGCCGCCCGGAAACCCAGCTAGCCACTTGCAGGACTTGGAGATGTGGTGCTGCCGCCCAGGCTGATCTGGGCAGCAGAACTCCCAACCGGGTTGGTGCACACAAGGCTAGCCTAGCTGCTCAGGCCCTGAGTCTAGGCAAAAGCCTGGCAGGCCAATGTCGGTGCAAAGTTCCCCTCAGCTGTGGGTGTTAATTGGGTGTGTCAGGTGGCTAGGATGGTGGCGTGTGCGAGTTCCCTGAGAGTGCTGGGAGAGTCTACTGGGCTAACAACCTCCTGGCTGGGTCAGCACACAGATGGCCCAACGAGCAGCCCAGGGCCTGGGGGTCAGTCTAGGGCCTGACCGTCTGAGACCCCTGCTATGTCCGCCTCGGGCTATGCCTGTTAGCTAGTTTGGTTTTGCCTGCTAGGTCTCTCTGGCTTCCCGTAGGCAAAATGGTGGTGGTGCGCAAACTGGCCCGGATAAACAACCTCCTGGCCGGGTCAGCACACAGATGGCCCACCGAGCAGCCCAGGGCCTGGAGGTCCAGGGACTGACCGTCTGAGACCCCTGCTATGTCCGCCTCGGGCTATGCCTGTTAGCCGGTTTGGTTTTGCCTGCTAGGTCTCCCTGGCTTCCCCCAGGCAAAATGGTGGTGGTGCGCGCGCCGGCCCGGGAGGAAAAAAACCTCCTGGCCGGGTTTGCACCCCGGTGGACCCCCGATCAGCTCAGGGCCTGGGTGACTGCCAACGCCCGTCGGGCTTAGACCCCCGCGATGTTGTTCTCGGGTTATATTTGCGTACCTCAGTCTGATTTCTCTGGCGACCGAGAACCAATATGGAGCCCACGTAACTGACTGGCAGGAGGCAGAGTTCTGATGTGGCTTCCGTGTGGTGAAAGGCACCGTAAATCCGCCGCTGCTTGCAGCCTGGCTGGCCAGCGATGGCCAGTGGTCGTGGGTACCAGGTCTGCCTGGACCCTGTCCGCTTGGTTCTACTGCTGATGGCCCTTCCTCTGGACCAGCCGCTGCTGCTGCTACTGCTGCTGCTGCCGCCGCTCCCAGGCCCAAGAATTGTCTTTCATCAAAATTTGTCAGAAACCACGTTTTAAGGAAATCTCGCATCGTGTGAAATTATCTTGTTTTTCATAAACAACACGTTGTAAATCGAAAAGCTTTGGTGTTGCGTGTATGTCTAAGCGTGTAGCCTCAAAAGAGAACGCACAGGAGAGTTTTCTCTCGAACGAAAATGTAGGAATACCACGTTATAAGGAAATACAGTGTTGCAGAGTAAAGACAAATACGTACATATTGGAAACACTTTAAGAGAAGAAATAACGCATCGTACAAATTAGCTTGTATCTCCTAAACAAAACTTTGTAACTCGAAAAGATTTGGTGTGGCTCATACCTCTACAAGTGTAGCCTCAAAAGAGAACCCACAGGAGGAAATTCTTTCGTTAAAATTTTTCAGAAAACCACGATTTATGGAAATCTCGCATCATGCGAAATTATCTTGTTTTTTCCTAAACAACACGTTGTAACTTGAAAAGCTTTGGTGTTGTGTGTTTGTCTAAGCGTGTAGCCTCGAAAGAGAATGCACAGGAGAGTTTTCCCTCGAAAGAATATGTAAGAATACCACGTTATAAGGAAATACAGTGTTGCAGAGTAAAGACAAATTCGTACGTATTGGAAACACTTTATGAGAAGAATTAACGCATCTTACAAAATTAGCTTGTATCTCCTAAACAAAACGTTGTAACTCGAAAGGTTTTGTTGTGGCGTGTACATCTAAACATGTAGCCTCAAAAGAGAACCCACAGGAGAATTTTCTTTCGTCAAAATTTTTCAGAAAACCACGTTTTAAGGAAATCCCGCATCGTGCGAAATTATCTTGTTCTTCCTAAACAACACGTTGTAACTCGAAAAGCTTTGGTGTTGCGTGTATGTCTAAGCGTGTAGCCTCAAAAGAGAAGGCACAGGAGAGTATTCTCTCGAAAGAATATGTAAGAATACCACGTTATAAGGAAATACAGTGTTGCAGAGTAAAGACAGATACTAAATTATTGGAAACACTTTACGAGAAGGAATAATACATCGTAAAAAATTAGCTTGTATTTCCTAAACAACACGTTGTAACTCGAAGGATTTGGTGTGGCGTGTAAGTTGAAACGTGTAGCCTCAAAAGAGAACCCACAGGAGAATTTTCTTTCGTCAAAATTTGTCAGAAAACCACGTTTTAAGGAAATCTCGCATTGTGCGAAATTATCTTGTTTTTCCTAAACAACACGTTGTAAGTCGAAAAGCTTTGATGTTGCGTGTATGTCTAAACGTGTGGCCTCAAAGGAGAACGCACAGGACAGTTTTCTATTGAAAGAATATGTAAGAATACCACGTTATAAGGAAATACAATGTTGCAGAGTAAAGACAAATATGTATGTATTGGAAACACTTTATGAGAAGAATTAACGCATTGTAAAAAATTAGCATGTATCTCCTAAACAATACGTTGTAACTCGAACAGATTTGGTGTGGCGTGTACGTCTAAACATGTAGCCTCAAAAGAGAACCCAAAGGAGAATTTTCTTTCGTCAAAATTTTTCAGAAAACCACGTGTTAAGGAAATCCCCATCGTGCGAAATCATCTTCTTTTTCCTAAACAACATGTTGTAACTTGAAAAGCTTTGGTGTTGCGTGTATGTGTAAGCATGGAGCCTCAAAAGAGAAGGCACAGGAGAGTTTTCTCTCGAAAGAATATGTAAGAATACCACGTTATAAGGAAATACAATTTTGCAGAGTAAAGACAAATAAGTACATATTGGAAACACTTTATGAGAAGGAAGAATGGATCGTAAAAAATTAGCTTGTATCTCCTAAACAACACGTTGTAACTCGAAAAGATTTGGTGTGACGTGTATGTCTAAACGTTTAGCCTCAAAAGAGAACCCACAGGAGAATTTTCTTTCATCAAAATTTGTCAGAAACCACGTTTAAAGGAAATCTCGCATCGTGCGAAATTATCTTGTTTTTCCTAAACAACACGTTGTAAATCGAAAAGCTTTGGTGTTGCGTGTATGTCTAAGCTTGTAGCCTCAAAAGAGAACGCACAGGAGAGTTTTCTCTTGAAAGAATATGTAGGAATACCATGTTATAAGGAAATACAGTGTTGCAGAGTAAAGACAACTACGTACATATTGGAAACACTTTAAGAGAAGAAATAACGCATCGTCCAAAATTAGCTTGTATCTCCTAAAGAACACTTTGTAACTCGAAAAGATTTAGTGTGGCTCGTACCTCTAGAAGTGTAGCCTCAAAAGAGAACCCACAGGAGAACTTTCTTTCATCAAAATTTTTCAGAAAACCACGTTTTATGGAAATCTCGCATCGTGCGAAATTATCTTGTTTTTCCTAAACAACACGTTGTAACTCGAAAAGCTTTGGCGTTGCGTGTATGTCTAAACGTGTAGCCTCAAAAGAGAACGCACAGGAGCGTTTTCCCTCGAAAGAATATGTAAGAATACCACGTTATATGGAAATACAATGTTGCAGAGTAAAGGCAAATAAGGACATATTGGAAACACTTAGGAGAAGAAATAACGCATCTTACAAAATTTGCTTGTATCTCCTAAACAACACGTTGTAACTCGAAAAGATTTGGTGTGGCTCGTACGTCTACACGTGTACCCTCAAAAGAGAAACCACAGGATAACTTTCTTTCGTCAAAATTTGTCAGAAAACCACGTTTTAAGGAAATCTCGCATCGTGCAAAATTATCTTGTTTTTCATAAACAACATGTTGTAACTCAAAAAGCTTTGGTGTTTCGTGTATGTCTAAGCCTGTAGCCTCTAAAGAGAACGCACAGGAGAGTTTTCTCTCGAAATAACATGTAAGAATACAACGTTATAAGGAAATACAGTGTTGCAGAGTAAAGACAAATACGTAATTATTGGAAACACTTTACGAGAAGAAATAACGCATCGTAGAAAATTAGCTTGTATCTCCTAAGCAACACGTGGTAACTCGAAAGGATTTGGTGTGGCGTGTATGTCTAAACGTGGAGCCTCAAAAGAGAACCCACAGGAGAATTTTCATTCGTCAAAATTTGTCAGAAAACCACGTTTTAAGGAAATCCCGCATCGTGCGAAATAATCTTGTTTTTCATAAACAACACGTTGTAACTCTAAAAGCATTGATGTTGCCTGTATGTCTAAGTGTGCAGCCTCAAAAGGGAATGCACAGGATACTTTTCTCTCGAAAGAATATGTAAGAATACCACGTTATAAGGAAATACAGTGTTGCAGAGTAAAGACAAATACGTATGTATTGGAAACACTTTATGAGAAGAATTAACGCATCGTACAAAATTAGCTTGTATCTCCAAAACAACACGTTGTAACTCGAGAAGATTTGGTGTGGCGTGTACATCTAAACATGTAGCCTCAAAAGAGAACCCACAGGAGAATTTTCTTTCGTCAAAATTTTTCAGAAAACCACGTTTTAAGGAAATCCCGCATCGTGCGAAATCATCTTCTTTTTCCTAAACAACATGTTGTAACTCGAAAAGCGTTGGTGTTGCGTGTATGTGTAAGCGTGGAGACTCAAAAGAGAAGGCACAGGAGAGTGTTCTCTTGAAAGAATATGTAAGAATACCACGTTAAAAGGAAATACAATTTTGCAGAGTAAAGACAAATAAGTACATATTGGAAACACTTTACGAGAAGAAATAATGCATCGTAAAAAATGAGCTTGTATCTCCTAAACAACACGTTGTAACTCGAAAAGATTTGGTGTGACATGTACGTCTAAAAGTGTAGCCTCAAACGAGAACCCACAGGAGAATTTTCTTTCATCAAAATTTGTCTGAAACCACGTTTTAAGGAAATAGCGCATCGTGCGAAATTATCTTGTTTTTCCTAAACAACACGTTGTAACTCGAAAAGCTTTGGTGTTGCGTGTATGTCTAAGCATGTAGCCTCAAAAGAGAATGCACAGGAGAGTTTTCTCTCGAAAGAATATGTAAGAATACCACGTTATAAGGAAATACAGTGTTGCAGAATAAAGACAACTACGTACATATTGGAAACACTTTAAGAGAAGAAATAGCTCATTGTACAAAATTAGCTTGTATCTCCTAAACAACACATTGTAACTCGAAAAGATTTGGTGTGGCTCGTACCTCTACACGTGTAGCCTCAAAAGAGAACCCAGAGGAGAACTTTCTTTCGTCAAAATTTGTCTGAAAACCACGTTTTATGGAAATCTCGCATCGTGCGAAATTATCTTCTTTTTCCTAAACAACACGTTGTAACTCGAAAAGCTTTGGCGTGCGTGTTTGTCTAAGCGTGTAGCCTCAAAAGAGCATGCACAGGAGAGTTTTCCCTCGAAAGAATATGTAAGAATACCACGTTATAAGAAAATACAGTGTTGCAGAGTAAAGATAAATAACGACATATTGGAAACAATTTAGGGAAGAAATAACGCATCGTACAAAATTTGCTTGTATCTCCTAAACAACACGTTATAACTCGAAAATATTTGGTGTGGCTCGTACTTCTACACTTGTAGCCTCAAAAGAGAACCAACAGGAGAACTTTTTTTCGTCAAAATTTGTCAAAGAACCACGTTTTAAGGAAATCCCGCATCGTGCAAAATTATCTTGTTTTTCCTAAACAACACGTTGTAACTCGAAAAGCTTTGGTGTTGCGTGTATGTCTGAGCATGTTGCCTCTAAAGACAATGCACAGGAGAGTTTTCTCTCAAAAGAACATGTAATAATACAACGTTAAAAGGAAATACAGTGTTGCAGAGTAAAGACAAATACGTACGTATTGGAAACACTTTACGAGAAGAAATAACGCATCATACAAAATTAGCTTGTATCTCCTAAACAACACGTGGTAACTCTAAAGGATTTGGTGTGGCGTGTACGTCTAAATGTGTAGCCCCAAAAGTGAACCGACAGGAGAATTTTCTTTCGTCAAAATTTGTCAGAAAACCACGTTTTAAGGAAATCCTGCATCGTGCGAAATTATCTTGTTTTTCCTAAACAACATGTTGTAACTCGAAAAGCTTTGGTGTTGCCTGTATGTCTAAGTGTGTAGCCTCAAAAGAGAACGCACAGGATAGTTTTCTCTCGAAATAATATGTAAGAATACCACGTTATAAGGAAATACAGTGTTGCAGAGCAGACAAATATGTACATATTGGAAACACTTTACGAGAAAAAGTAACGCATCGTAGAAAATTAGCTTGTATCTCCTAAACAAAACGTTGTAACTCGAAAAGATTTGGTGCGGCGTGTACGTCTAAACGTGTAGCCTCAAAAGAGAACCCACAGGAGAATTTTCTTTCGTCAAAATTTTTCAGAAAACCACGTTTTAAGGAAATCCCGCATCGTGCCAAATCATCTTCTTTTTCCTGAACAACATGTTGTAACTCGAAAAGCTTTGGAGTTGGGTGTTTGTCTAAGCTTGTAGCCTCAAAAGAGAATGCACAGGAGAGTTTTCTCTCGAAAGAATTTGTAAGAATACCATGTTATGAGAAAATACAGTGTTGCAGAATAAAGACAAATACGTACGTATTGGAAACACTTTAAGAGAGGAAATAACACATCGTACAAAATTATCTTGTATCTCCTAAACAACAATTGGAACTCGAAAAGATTTGTTGTGGCTCGTACTTCTACACGTGTAGCCTCAAAAGAGAACCCACAGGAAAACTTTCTTTTGTCAAAATTTTTCAGAAAACCACGTTTTATGGAAATCTCGCATCGTGCGAAATTATCTTGCTTTTCCTAAACAACACATTGTAACTCGAAAATCTTTGGCGTTGCGTGTATGTTTAAGCGTGTAGCCTCTAAAGAGTACGCACAGGAGAGTTTTCTCTCGAAAGAACATGTAAGAATACAACGTTATAAGGGAATACAGTGTTGCAGAGTAAAGACAAATACATACTTGATGGAAACACTTTACCAGAAGAAATAACGCATTGTAAAAAATTAGCTTGTATCTCCTAAACAACACGTGCTAACTCGAAAGGACTTGGTGTGGCGTGTACGTCTAAACGTGTAGCCTGAAAAGAGAACCCATAGGAGAATTTTCATTCTTCAAAATTTTTCAGAAAATCACGTTTTAACGAAATCCCGCATCCTGCGAAATTATCTTGTTTTTCCTAAACAACAAGTTGTAACTCGAAAAGCTTTGGTGTTGCGTGTATGACTAAGTGTGTAGCCACAAAAGGGAATGCACAGGAGAGTTTTCTCTCGAAAGAATATGTAAGAATACCACGTTATAAGGAAATACAGTGTTGCAGAGTAAAGACAAATACGTACATATTGGAAACACTTTAAAAGAAGAAATATCGCATCATACAAAATTAGCTTGTGTCTCCTAAACAACTCGTTGTAACTCGAAAAGTTTTGGTGTGACGTGTACGTCTCAACGTGTAGCCTCAAAAGAGAACCCACAAAAGAATTTTCTTTCATCAAAATTTGTCAGAAACCACGTTTTAAGGAAATCTCGCATTGTGCGAAATTATCTAGTTTTTCCTAAACAACACGTTGTAACTCGAAAATCTTTGGTGTTGTGTGTATGTCTAAGCATGTAGCCTCAAAAGAGAACACACAGGAGAGTTTTCCCTCAAAAGAATATGTAAGAATATCACATTATAAGGAAATACAGTGTTGCAGAGTAAAGACAAATACGTATGTATTGGAAACACTTTACGAGAAGAACTAATGCATCATACAAAATTAGCTCGTATCTCCTAAACAACCGGTTGTAACTCGAAAGGATTTGGTGTGGCGTGTAGAGCTAAACGTGTAGCCTCAAAAGAGAACCCACAGGAGAATTTTCTTTCGTCAAAATATGTGAGAAAACCACGTTTTAAGGAAATCCCTCATCGTGCAAAATTATCTTTTTTTTCCCAAACAACAAGTTGTAACTCGAAAAGCTTTGGTGTTGCGTGTATGTCTAAGCGTGTAGCCTCAAAAGAGAATGTAAAGGAGAGTTTTTTCTCGAAAGAATATTTAAGAATACCACGTTATAAGGAAATACATTGTTGCAGAGTAAAGACAAATACGTACATATTGGAAACTCTCTACGAGAAGAAATAACGCATCGTAAAAAATTAACTTGTTTCTCCTAAACAACACGTTGTAACTCGAAAAGATTTGGTGTGGCGTGTACGTCTAAACGTTTAGCCTCAAAAGAGAACCCACAGGACAATTTTCTTTCGTTAGATTTTTCAGAAAACCACGTTTTAAGGAAATCCAGCATCGTGCGAAATCATCTTCTTTTTCCTAAACAACATGTTGTAACTCAAAAAACTTTGGTGTTGCGTGTATGTCTAAGCGTGGAGCCTCAAAAGCGAAGGCACAGGAGAGTTTTCTCTCGAAAGAATATGTAAGAATAGACGTTATAAAGAAATACAATTTTGCCGAGTAAAGGCAAATAAGTACATATTGGAAACACTTTAGGAGAAGAAATAACGCATCATACAAAATTAGTTTGTATCTCCTAAACAACACGTGGTAACTCGAAAAGGTTTGGTTTGGCGTGTACGTCTAAACGTGTAGCCGCAAAAGAGAACACAAAGGAGAATTTTCTTTCATCAAAATTTGTCAGAAAACCACGTTTTAAGGAAATCCCCCATCGTGCGAAATTATCTTGTTTTTCCTAAACAACTTGTAACACGAAAAGCTTTGGTGTTGCATGTATGTCTCAGCGTGTAGCCTCAAAAGAGAATGCACAGGAGAGTTTTCTCTCGAAAGAACATGTAAGAATACAACGTTATAAGGAAATACAGTGTTGGAGAGTAAAGACAAATACGTACATATTGGAAACACTTTACGAGAAGAAATGACACATCATAAAATATAAGCTTGTATCTCCTAAACAACAAGTGGTAACTCGAAAAGATTTGGTTTGGCGTGTACGTCTAAAAGTGTAGCCTCAAAAGAGACCCCACAGGAGAATTTTCTTTCTTCAAAATTTGTCAGAAAACCACGATATAAGGAAATCCCTCATCATGCAAAATTATCTTGTTTTTCCTAAACAACACGTTGTAACTCGAAAAACTTTGGTGTTGTGTGTATGTCTAAGCGTGTAGCCTCAAAAGAGAATGTAAAGGAGAGTTTTTTCTAGAAAGAATATGTAAGAATACCACGTTATAAGGAAATAGAGTGTTGCAGAGTAAAGACAGATACGTACATATTGGAAACACTTTACGAGAAGAAATAACGCATCGTAAAAAATTAACTTGTATCTCCTAAACAACACGTTGTAACTCGAAAAAATTCGGTGTGGCGTGTACGTCTAAACGTGTTGCCTCAAAAGAGAACCCACAGGACAATTTTCTTTCGTTAAAAATTTTCAGAAAACCACGTTTTAAGGAAATCCCGCATCGTGCGAAATCATCTTCTTTTTCCTAAACAACATGTTGTAACTCAAAAAGCTTTGGTGTTGCGTGTATGTCTAAGCGTGGAGCCTCAAAAGCAAAGGTACAGGAGAGTTTTCTCTCGAAAGAATATGTAAGAATACCACGTTATAAAGAAATACAATTTTGCAGAGTAAAGGCAAATAAGTACATATTGGAAACACTTTAGGAGAAGAAATAACGCATCATAACGCATCGTACAAAATTAGCTTGTATCTCCTAAACAACACGTGGTAACTCGAAAAGATTTGGTTTGGCGTGTACGTCTAAACGTGTAGCCTCAAAAGAGAACACAAAGGAGAATTTTCTTTCGTCAAAATTTTCAGAAAACCACGTTTTAAGGAAATCCCGCATCGTGCGAAATTATCTTGTTATTCCTAAACAACACCTTGTAACTCGAAAAGCTTTGGTGTTGCGTGTATGTCTCAGCGTGTAGCCTCAAAAGAGAATGCACAGGAGAGTTTTCTCTCGAAAGATCATGTAAGAATACAACGTTATAAGGATATACAGTGTTGCAGAGTAAATACAAATACGTACTTATTGGAAACACTTTACAAGAAGAAATTACGCATCATACAATATTAGCTTGTATGTCCTAAACAAAAAGTGGAAACTCGAAAACATTTGGTTTGGCGTGTACGTCTAAAAGTGTAGCCTCAAAAGAGAACCCACTGGAGAATTTTCTTTCTTCAAAATTTGTCAGAAAACCACGTTTTAACGAAATCCCGCATCCTGCGAAATTATCTTGTTTTTCCTAAACAACAAGTTGTAACTCGAAAAGCTTTGGTGTTGCGTGTATGTCTAAGTGTGTAGCCTCAAAAGGGAATGCACAGGAGAGTTTTCTCTCGAAAGAATATGTAAGAATACCCCGTTATAAGGAAATACAGTGTTGCAGAGTAAAGACAAATACGTACATATTGGAAACACTTTACGAGAGGAATTAACGCATCGTACAAAATTAGCTTGAATCTCCTAAACAACACGTTGTTACTCGAAAAGATTTGGTGTGGCCTGTACGTCTAAACGTGTAGCCTCAAAAGAGATCCCACAGGAGAATTTTCTTTCATCAAAATTTGTCAGAAACCACGTTTTAAGGAAATCTCGCATTGTGCGAAATTATCTAGTTTTTCCTAAACAACACGTTGTAACTCGAAAAGCTCTGGTGTTGCGTGTATGTCTAAGCGTGTAGCCTCAAAAGAGAAAGCACAGGAGAGTTTTCTCTCGAAAGAATATGTAAGAATGCCACGTTATAAGGAAATACAATGTTGCAGAGTAAAGACAAACACATACGTATTGGAAACACTTTACGAGAAGAATTAACGCGTAGTACAAAATTAGCTTGTATCTCCTAAACAACAAGTTGTAACTCGAAAAGATTTGGTGTGGCCTGTACGTCTAAACGTGTAGCCTCAAAGGAGAACCCACAGGAGAATTTTCTTTCATCAAAATTTTTCACAGAACCAAGTTTTAAGGAAATCCCGCATCGTGTGAAACCATCTTCTTTTTCCTAAACAACATATTGTTACTCGAAAAGTTTAGTGTTGCGTGTATGTCTAAGCGTGGAGCCTCAAAAGAGAAGGCACAGGATAGTTTTCTCTCGAGAGAATATGTAAGAATACCACGTTATTAGGAAATACAATTTTGCAGAGTAAAGACAAATAAGTACATATTGGAAACACTTTACGAGAAGAAATAATACATCATACAAAGTTACCTTGTATCTCCTAACAACACGTGGTAACTCGAAAAGATTTGGTTTGGCTTGTCCGTCTAAACGTGTAGCCTCAAAAGAGAACCAACAGGAGAATTTTCTTTCATCAAAATTAGATAACCACGTTTTAAGGAAATTCCGCATCGTGCAAAATTATCTTGTTTTTCCTAAACAACACGTTGTAACTCGAAAAGCTTTGGTGTTGCGTGTATATCTAAGCGTGTAGCCTCAAAAGAGAATGCACAGGAGAGTTTTCTCTCAAAGGAACATGTAAGACTACAACGTTATAAGGAAATACAGTGTTGCAGAGTAAAGACAAAAACATAAATATTGGAAACACTTTACGAGAAGAAATGACGCATCATAAAATATAAGCTTGTATCTCCTAAACAACAAGTGGTAACTCGAAAAGATTTGGTTTGGCGTGTACGTCTAAAAGTGTAGCCTCAAAAGAGACCCCACAGGAGAATTTTCTTTCTTCAAACTTTGTCAGAAAACCACGTTATAAGGAAATCCCGCATCCTGCGAAATTATCTTGTTTTTCCTAAACAACAAGTTGTAACTCGAAAAGCTTTGGTGTTTCATGTATGTTTAAGTGTGTAGCCTCTAAAGGGAATGCGCAGGAGAGTTTTCTATCGAACGAATATGTAAGAATACCACGTTATAAGGAAATACAGTGTTGCAGAGTAAAGACAAATACATACATATTGGAAACACTTTATGAGAAGAAATAACGCATCGTTCAAAATTAGCTTGTATCTCCTAAACAACACGTTGTAACTCGAAAAGATTTGGTGTGGCCCGTATGTCTACACGTGTAGCCTCAAAAGAGAACCCACAGGAGAATTTTCTTTCGTCAAAATTTGTCAGAAAACCACGTTTTAAGGAAATCCCGCATCGTGCAAAATTATCTTGTTTTTCCTAAACAACACGTTGTAACTCGAAAAGCTTTGGTGTTGCGAGTATGTCTAAGCGTGTAGCCTCTAAAGAGTACACACAGGAGTGTTTTCTCTCGAAAGAACATGTAAGAATACAACGTTATAAGGAATACAGTGTTGCAGAGTAAAGACAAAAACATACTTGTTGGAAACACTTTACGAGAAGAAATAACGCATTGTAAAAAATTAGCTTGTATCTCCTAAACAACACGTGGTAACTCGAAAGGACTTGGTGTGGCGTGTACATCTAAATGTGTAGCCTCAAAAGAGAACCCATAGGAGAATTTTCTTTCATCAAAATTTGTCAGAAAACACGTTGTATGGAAATCTCGCTTCGTGCGAAATTTTCTAGTTTTTCCTAAACAACACATTGTAACTCGAAAAGCTTTGGTGTTGCGTGTATGTCTAAGCGTGTAGCCTCAATAGAGAACGCACAGGAGAGTTTTCTCTTGAACGAATATGTAAGAATACCACGTTATAAGGAAATACAGTGTTGCACAGAAAAGACAATTACATACCATTGGAAACACTTTAAGAGAAGAAATAATGCATCGTACAAAATTAGCTTGTATCTCCTAAACAACACGTTGTAACTCGAAAAGATTTGGTGTGGCTCGTACGTCTACACGTGTAGCCTCAAAAGAGAACCCACAGGATAACTTTCTTTCTTCAAAATTTTTCAGAAAACCACGTTTTAAGTAAATCCCGCATCGTGAAAATTATCTTGTTTTTCCTTAAAAACACGTTGTAACTCGAAAAGCTTTGTTGTTGCGTGTATGTCTAAGCGTGTAGCCTCTAAAGAGTATGCACAGGAGAGTTTTCTCTAGAAAGAACATGTAAGAATACAACGTTATAAGGAAATACAGTGTTGCAGAGTAAAGACAAATACATACTTGTTGGAAACACTTTACAAGAAGAAATAATGCATCGTAAAAAATTAGCTTGTATCTCCTAAACAACACGTGGTAACTCGAAAGGACTTCATGTGGTGTGTACTTCTAAACGTGTAGCCTCAAAAGAGAACCAATAGGAGAATTTTCTTTCTTCAAAATTTGTCAGAAAATCACGTTTTAACGAAATCCCGCATCCTGCGAAATTATCTTGTTTTTCCTAAACAACAAGTTGTAACTCGAAAAGCTTTGGTGTTGCGTGTATGTCTAAGTGTGTAGCCACAAAAGCGAATGCACAGGAGAGTTTTCTCTCGAAAGAATATGTAAGAATACCACGTTGTAGGAAATACAGTGTTGCAGAGTAAAGACAAATACGTACATATTGGAAACACTTTAAGAGAAGAAATAACGCATCGTACAAAATTAGCTTGTATCTCGTAAACAACACGTTGTAACTCTAAATGATTTGGTGTGGCGTGTACGTCTAAACGTGTAGCCTCAAATGAGAACCCACAGGAGAATTTTCTTTGGTCAAATTTGTCAGAAAACCACGTATTAAGAAAATCCTGCATCGTGCGAAATTATCTTGTTTTTCCTAAACAACACGTTTTAACTCGAAAAGCTATGGTGTTGCGTGTATGTCTCAGCATGTAGCCTCAAAAGAGAACACACAGGAGAGTTTTCTCTCAAAAGAATATGTAAGAATACCACGTTATAAGGAAATACAGTGTTTCAGAGTAAAGACAAATAGGTACGTATTGGAAACCCTTAAACTTTACGAGATGAAATAAAGCATCGTACAAAATTAGCTCATATCTCCTAAACAACACGTTGTAACTCGAAAAGACTTTGTGTGGCGTGTACGTCTAAACGTGTAGCCTCAAGAGAGAACCCATAGGAGAATTTTCTTTCGTCAAATATTCAGAAAACCACGTTTATGAAATCCCGCATCGTGCGAAATTATCTTGTTTTTCCTAAACAAAACCTTGTAACTCGAAAAGCTTTGGTGTTGCATGTATGTTTAAGCGTGTAGACTCAAAAGAGAGCACACAGGAGAGTTTTCACTCGAAAGAATGTGTAAGAATACCACGTTATAAGAAAATACAGTGTTGCAGATTAAAGACAAATACGTACTTATTGGAAATACTTTATGAGAAGAAATAACATATCGTAAAAAATTAGCTTGTATCTCCTAAACAACACATTGAAACTCCAAAAGATTTGGTGTGGCGTGTACGTCTAAACGTGTAGCCTCAAAAGAGAACCCACAGGAGAATTTTCTTTGGTCAAAATTTGTCAGAAAACCACGTATTAAGGAAATCCCGCATCGTGTGAAATTATCTTGTTTTTCCTAAACAACGCCTTGTAACTCGAAAAGCTTTGGTGTTGGGTGTATGTCTAAGCGTGTAGCCTCAAAAGAGAACACACAGGAGAGTTTTCTCTCGAAAGAATATGTAAGAATACCACATTATAAGGAAGTACACTGTTGCAGAATAATGACAAATACTTTCGTATTGGAGACCCTTAAACTTTACGAGATGAAATAAAGCATCGTACAAAATTAGCTTGTATCTCCTAAACAACACGTTGTAACTCGAAAAGATTTGGTGTGGCATGTACATCTAAACGTGTAGCCTCAAAGAGAACCACAGGACAAATTTCTTTCGTCAAAATTTGTCAGAAAACCATGTTTTAAGGAAATCCCGCATCGTGAGAAATTATCTTGTTCTTCCTAAAAAACACGTTGTAACTCGAAAAGCTTTGGTGTTGCGTGTATGTCTAAGCATGTAGCCTCAAAAGAGAACGCACAGGAGAGTTTTCTCTCGAAAGAATATGTAAGAATACCACGTTATAAGGAAACACAGTGTTGCAGAGTAAAGACAAATACGTACTTATTGGAAACACTTTACGAGAAGAAATAACGCATCGTAAAAAAATTAGCTTGTATCTCCTAAACAACAGGTTGTAACTCGAAAAGATTTGGTGTGGCGTGTACGGCTAAACGTGTAGCCTCAAAAGAGAACGCACAGGAGAATTTTCTTTGGTCAAAATTTGTCAGAAAACCACGTACTAAGGAAACCCCGCATCGTGCGAAATTATCTTGTTTTTCCTAAACAACACATTGTAACTCGAAAAGCTTTGGTGTTGCGTGTATGTCTAAGCATGTAGCCTCAAGAGAGAACGCAGAGGAGAGTTTTCTCTCGAAAGAATATTTAAGAATACCACTTTATAAGGAAGTACAGTGTTGCTGAGTAAAGACGAAAGCGTACATATTGGAAACACTTAAACTTTACGAGATGTATTAAAGCATCGTACAAAATTAGCTTGTATCTCCTAAACAACACGTTTTTACTGGAAAAGATTTGGTGTGGCTTGTACGTCTAAAGGTGTAGCCCCAAAAGAGAACCCACAGGACAATTTTCTTTCGTCAAAATTTGTCAGCAAACCTCGTTTTAAGGAAATCCCGCATCGTGAGAAATTATCTTGTTCTTCCTAAACAACACGTTGTAACTCGAAAAGTTTTGGTGTTGCATGTATGTCTAAGCGTGTAGCCTCAAAAGAGAACGCACAGGAGAGTTTTCTCTCGAAGGAATATGTAAGAATACCACGTTATTAGGAAAACAGTGTTGCAGAGTAAAGGCAAATACGTACGTATTGGAAACACTTAAACTTTACGAGAAGAAATAATGCATCTTAAAAAATTAGCTTGTATCTCCTAAACAACACGTTGTAACTCGAAAAGATTTGGTGTGGCGTGTACGTCTAAACGTGTAGCCTCAAAAGAGAAACCTCGGGAGTATTTTCTTTCGTCAAAATTTGTCAGAAAACCACGTTTTAAGGAAATCCCGCATCGTGCTAAATTATCTTGTTTTTCCTAAACAACACATTGTAACTCGAAAAGCTGTGGTGTTGCCTGTATGTCTAAGCGTGTAGCCTCAAAAGAGAATGCACAGGAGAGTTTTCTCTCGAAAGAATATGTAAGAATACCACGTTATAAGGAAATACAGAGTTGCAGTGTAAAGACAAAAACGTATGTATTGGAAACACTTAAACTTTATGAGAAGAAATAACGCATCGTAAAAAAAAAATTAGCTTGTATCTCCTAAACAGCACGGTGTAACTCAAAAAGATTTGGTGTGGTGTGTACGTCTAAAGGTGTAGCCTCAAAAGAGAACCCACAGGAGTATTTTCTTTCATCAAAATTTGTCAGAACACCACGTTTTAAGGAAATCCCGCATCGTGGGAAATTATCTTGTTCTTCCTAAGCAACATGTTGTAACTCGAAAGGCTTTGCTGTTGCGTGTATGTCTAAGCGTGTAGCCTCCAAAGAGAACGCACAGGAGAGTTTTCTCTCGAAAGAATATGAAAGGATACCACGTTATAAGGAAATACAGTGTTACAGAGTAAAGACAAATACGTATGTATTGGAAACCCTTAAACTTTACGAGATGAATTAAAGCATCGTACAAAATTAGCTTGTATCTCCTAAACAACACGTTGTAACTCGAAAAGATTTGGTGTGGCATGTACGTCTAAACGTGTAGCCTCAAAAGAGAACCCACAGGACAATTTTCTTTCGTCAAAAATTTTCAGAAAACCACGTTTTAAGGAAATCGCGCATCGTGAGAAATTATCTTGTTCTTCCTAAACAACACGTTTTAACTCGAAAAGCTTTGGTGTTGGGTGTATGTCTAAGCATGTAGCCCCAAAAGAGAACACATAGGAGAGTTTTCTCTCAAAAGAATATATAAGAATACCACGTTATAAGGAAATACAGTGTGGCAGAGTAAAGACAAATACATACATACTGGAAACACTTTATGAGAGAAATAACGCATCTTGCAAAATTTGCTTGTATGTCCTAAAGAACATGTTGTAACTCGAAAAGATTTGGTGTGGCGTGTACGTCTAAACGTGTATCCTCAAAAGAGAACCCACAGGAGAGTTTTCTTTCGTCAAAATTTGTCAGAAAACCACGTTTTAAGGAAATCCCGCATCGTGCGAAATTATCTTGTTTTTCCTAAACAACACGTTGTAACTCGAAAAGCTTTGGTGTTGCATGTATATCTAAGCGTGTAGCCTCAAAAGAGAACACACAGGAGAGTTTTCTCTCGAAAGAATATGTAAGAATACCACATTATAAGGAAGTACACTGTTGCAGAATAATGACAAATACTTTCGTATTGGAAACCCTTAAACTTTACGAGATGAAATAAAGCATCATACAAAATTAGCTTGTATCTCCTAAACAACACGTTGTAACTCGAAAAGATTTGGTGTGGCGTGTACATCTAAACGTGTAGCCTCAAAGAGAACCACAGGACAAATTTCTTTCGTCAAAATTTGTCAGAAAACCACGTTTTAAGGAAATCCCGCATCGTGAGAAATTATCTTGTTCTTCCTAAAAAACACGTTGTAACTCGAAAAGCTTTGGTGTTGCGTGTATGTCTAAGCATGTAGCCTCAAAAGAGAACGCACAGGAGAGTTTTCTCTCGAAAGAATATGTAAGAATTCCACGTTATAAGGAAACACAGTGTTGCAGAGTAAAGACGAATACGTACTTATTGGAAACACTTTACGAGAAGAAATAACGCATCGTAAAAAAATTAGCTTGTATCTCCTAAACAACAGGTTGTAACTCGAAAAGATTTGGTGTGGCGTGTACGGCTAAACGTGTAGCCTCAAAAGAGAACCCACAGGAGTATTTTCTTTCGTCAAAATTTGTCAGAAAACCACGTTTTAAGGAAATCCCGCATCGTGCTAAATTATCTTGTTTTTCCTAAACAACACATTGTAACTCGAAAAGCTGTGGTGTTCCCTGTATGTCTAAGCGTGTAGCCTCAAAAGAGAACGCACAGGAGAGTTTTCTCTCGAAAGAGTATGTAAGAATACCACGTTATAAGGAAAAACAGTTGCAGTGTAAAGACAAAAACGTATGTATTGGAAACACTTAAACTTTACGGGAAGAAATAATGCATCGGAAAAAAAATTAGCTTGGATCTCCTAAACAGCACGGTGTAACTCAAAAAGATTTGGTGTGGTGTGTACGTCTAAAGGTGTAGCCTCAAAAGAGAACCCACAGGAGAATTTTCTTTCATCAAAATTTGTCAGAACACCACGTTTTAAGGAAATCCCGCATCGTGGGAAATTATCTTGTTCTTCCTAAACAACATGTTGTAACTCGAAAAGCTTTGCTATTGCGTGTATGTCTAAGCGTGTAGCCTCAAAAGAGAACGCACAGGAGAGTTTTCTCTCGAAAGAATATGTAAGAATACCATGTTATAAGGAAATACAGTGTTGCAGAGTAAAGACAAACACGTATGTATTGGAAACCCTTAAACTTTATGAGATGAAATAAAGCATCGTACAAAATTAGCTTGTATCTCCTAAACAACACGTTGTAACTCGAAAAGATTTGGTGTGGCATGTACGTCTAAACCTGTAGCCTCAAAAGAGAACCCACAGGACAATTTTCTTTCGTCAAAATTTTTCAGAAAACCACGTTTTAAGGAAATCGCGCATCGTGAGAAATTATCTTGTTCTTCCTAAACAACACGTTTTAACTCGAAAAGCTTTGGTGTTGGGTGTATGTCTAAGCATGTAGCCCCAAAAGAGAATGCATAGGAGAGTTTTCTCTCGAAAGAATATGTAAGATTACCACGTTATAAGGAAATACAGTGTGGCAGAGTAAAGACAAATACGTACATACTGGAAACACTTTATGAGAGAAATAACGCATCTTGCAAAATTAGCTTGTATGTCCTAAACAACATGTTGTAACTCGAAAAGATTTGGTGTGGCGTGTTCGTCTAAACGTGTATCCTCAAAAGAGAACCCACAGGAGAGTTTTCTTTCGTCAAAATTTGTCAGAAAACCACGTTTTAAGGAAATCCCGCATCGTGCGAAATTATCTTGTTTTTCCTAAACAACACGTTGTAACTCGAAAAGCTTTGGGGTTGCGTGTATGTCTAAGTGTGTAGCCTCTAAAGGGAATGCAAGGAGAGTTTTCTCTCGAAAGAATATGTAAGAATACCACGTTAGAAGGAAATACAGTGTTGCAGATTAAAGACAAATACGTACATATTGTAAAACTTTAAGAGAAGAAATAAAAATTCGTACAAAATTAGCTTGTATCTCCTAAACAACACGTTGTAACTCGAAAATATTTGGTGTGACGTGTACGTCTAAACGTGTAGCCTCAAAAGAGAACCGACAGGAGAATTTTTTATCGTCAAAATATGTAAGAAAACCACGTTATAAGGAAATCCCTTATCGTGCAAAATTATCTTGTTTTTCCTAAACAGTGCGTTGTAACTCGAAAAGCTTTGGTGTTGCGTGTTTGTCTAAGCGTGTAGACTCAAAAGAGAGCGCAAAGGAGAGTTTTCTCTAAAAAGAATATGTAAGAATACCACGTTATAAGGAAATACAGTGTTGCAGAGTAAAGACAAATACGTACTTATTGGAAACACTTTATGAGAAGAAATAACGCATCGTAAAAAATTAGCTTGTATCTCCTAAACAACACGTTGTAACTCGAAAAGATTTGGTGTGACCTGTAGGTCTAAACGTGTAGCCTCAAAAGAGAACCCACAGGAGAATTTTCTTTGGTCAAAATTTGTCAGAAAAGCACATATTAAGGAAATCCCGCATCGTGCGAAATTATCTTGTTTTTCCTAAACAACGCGTTGTAACTCGAAAAGCTTTGGTGTTGCGTGTATGTCTAAGCGTGTAGCCTCAAAAGAGAACACACAGGAGAGTTTTCTCTCGAAAGAATATGTAAGAATACCACGTTATAAGGAAGTACACTGTTGCAGAATAATGGCAAATACTTTCATATTGGAAACCCTTAAACTTTACGAGATGAAATAAAGCATCGTAAAAAATTAGCTTGTATCTCCTAAACAACACGTTGTAACTCGAAAGGATTTGGTGTGGCGTGTACATCTAAACGTGTAGCCTCAAAGAGAACCACAGGACAAATTTCTTTCGTCAAAATTTGTCAGAAAACCACGTTTTAAGGAAATCCCGCATCGTGAGAAATTATCTTGTTCTTCCTAAAAAAAACGTTGTAACTCGAAAAGCTTTGGTGTTGCGTGTATGTCTAAGCGTTTAGCCTCAAAAGAGAACGCACAGGAGAGTTTTCTCTCGAAAGAATATGCAAGAATACCACGTTATAAGGAAAACAGTGTTGCAGAGTAAAGGCAAATACATACGTAATGGAAACACTTAAACTTTACGAGAAGAAATAACGCATCTTAAAAAATTAGCTTGTATCTCCTAAACAACACGTTGTAACTCGAAAAGATTTGGTGTGGCATGTACGTCTAAACGTGTAGCCTCAAAAGAGAACCCTCAGGAATATTTTCTTTTGTCAATATTTGTCAGAAACCACGTTTTAAGGAAATACTGCATCGTGCGTTATTATCTTGTTTTTCCTAAAGAACACGTTGTAACTCGAAAAGCTGTGGTGTTGCGTTTTTGTCTAAGCGTGTAGCCTCAAAAGAGAACGCACAGGAGAGTTTTCTCTCAAAAGAATATGTAAGAATACCACGTTATAAGGAAATACAGAGTTGCAGAGTAAAGACAAAAACATATGTATTGGAAAAACTTAAACTTTACGAGAAGAAATAACGCATCGTAAAAAAATTTGCTTGTATCTTCTAAACAGCACGGTGTAACTCAAAAAGATTTGGTGTGGTGTGTACGTCTAAAGGTGTAGCCTCAAAAGAGAACCCACAGGTGAATTTTCATTCATCAAAATTTGTCAGAAACCACGTTTTAAGGAAAACTAGCATCGTGCGAAATTATCTTGTTTTTTCTAAACAACAAGTTGTAACTCGAAAAGCTCTGGAGTTGCGTGTATGTCTAAGCATGTAGCCTCAAAAGAGAATGCACAGGAGAGTTTTTTCTCGAAAGAATATGTAAGAATACCACGTTATAAGGAAATACAGTGTTGCAGAGTAAAGACAAACACGTATGTATTCGAAACACTTTACGTAAAGAATTAACGCATAGTACAAAATTAGCTTGTATCTCCTAAACAACATGTTGTAACTCAAAAAGATTTGGTGTGGCATGTACGTCTAAACGTGTAGCTTTAAAAGAGAACCCACAGGAGAATTTTCTTTTGTTAAAATTTTTCAGAAAACCACGTATTAAGGAAATCCCGCATCGTGCAAAATCATCTTCTTTTTCCTAAACAACATGTTGTAACTCGAAAAGCTTTGGTGTTGCGCGTATGTCTAAGCGTGGAGCCTCAAAAGAGAAGGCACAGGAGAGTTTTCTCTCGAAAGAAAATGTAAGAATACCACGTTATAAAGAAATACAATTTTGCAGAGTAAAGGCAAATAAGTACATATTGGAAACACTTTACAAGAAAAAATAACGCATCGTACAAAATAAGCTTGTATCTCCTAAACAACACGTGGTAACTCGAAAAGATTTGATGTGACGTGTACGTCTAAACGTGTAGCCTCAAAAGATAACCCACAGGAGAATTTTCTTTTGTCAAAATTTGTCAGAAAACCACGTTTTAAGGAAATCCCGCATCGTGCGAAATTATCTTTTTATTCATAAACAACATGTTGTAACTTGAAAAGCTTTGGTGTTGCGTGTATGTCTCCGCGTGTAGCCTCAAAAGGGAACGCACAGGATTGTTTTCTCTCGAAAGAATATATAAGAATACCACGTTATAAGGAAATACAGTGTTTCAGAGTAAAGACAAATACTTACGTATTGGAAACACCTTACAAGAAGAATTAACGCATCGTACAAAATTAGCTTGTATCTCCTAAAAAGCACGTTGTAACTCGAAAACATTTGGTGTGGCGTGTACGACTAAATGTGTAGCCTCAAAAGAGAACCCACAGGAGAATTTTCTTTCCTCAAAATTTTTCAGAAAACCACGTCTTAAAGAAATCCCGCATCGTGCGAAATCATCTTCTTTTTCCTAAACAACATGTTGTGACTCGAAAAGCTTTAGTGTTGCGTGTATGTGTAAGCCTGGAGCCTCAAAAGAGAAGGCACAGGAGAGTTTTCTCTTGAAAGAATATGTAAGAATACCACGTTATTAGGAAATACAATTTTGCAGAGTAAATACAAATAAGTATATATTGGGAACACTTTACGAGAAGAAATAACGCATCGAACAAAATTAGCTTATATCTCCTAAACAACACGTGGTAACTCGAAAAGATTTGGTTTGACGTGTATATCTAAAGGTGTAGCCTCAAAGAAGAACAAAAAGGAGAATTTTCTTTCGTCAAAAATTTGTCAGAAAACCACGTTTTAAGGAAATACCGCATCTTGCGAAATTATCTTGTTTTTCCTAAACAACACGTGGTAACTCGAAAAGCTTTGGTGTTGCGTGTTTGTCTAAGCGTGTAGCCTCAAAAGAGAATGCACAGGAGAGTTTTCTCTCGATAGAACATGTAAGAATTCAACGTTATAAGGAAATACAGTGTTGCAGAGTAAGGACAAATACGTACATATTGGAAACACTTTACGAGAAGAAATTAAGCATCATACAATATTAGCTTGTATCTCCTAAACAACAAGTGGAAACTCGAAGATATTTGGTTTGGCGTGTACGTGTAAAAGTTTAGCCTCAAAAGAGAACCCACTGGAGAATTTTCTTTCGTCAAAATTTGTCAGAAAACCACGTTTTAAAGAAATCCCGCATCCTGCGAAATTATCTTGTTTTTCCTAAACAACACGTTGTAACTCGAAAAGCTTTGGTGTTGCGTGTATGTCTCAGTGTGTAGCCTCAAAAGAGACCGCACAGGAGAGTTTTCACTCGAAAGAATATGTAAGAGTACCAGGTTATAAGGAAATACAGTGTTGCAGAATAAAGACAAATACATACGTATTGGAAACACTTTACGAGAAGAAATAACGCATCATACAAAATTAGCTGTATCTCCTAAAATACACGTTGTAACTCGAAAGATTTGGTGTGGCGTGTACGTCTAAACGTGTAGCCTCAAAAAGAGAACCCACAGGAGAATTTTCTTTGGTCAAATTTGTCAGAAAACCACGTATTAAGGAAATCCTGCATCATGCGAAATTATCTTGTTTTTCCTAAACAACACGTTGTAACTCGAAAAGCTTTGGTGTTGCGTGTATGTCTCAGCGTGTAGCCTCAAAAGAGAATACACAGGAGAGTTTTCTCTCAAAAGAATATGTAAGAATACCACGTTATAAGGAAATACAGTGTTGCAGAGTAAAGACAAATACGTACATATTGGAAACCCTTAAACTTTACGAGATGAAATAAAGCATCGTACAAAATGAGCTCGTATCTCCTAAACAACACGTTGTAACTCGAAAAGATTTGGTGTGGCGTGTACGTCTAAATGTGTAGCCTCAAAAGAGAACAGATAGGAGAATTACTTTCGACAAAATTTTCAGAAAACCACGTTTTAAGGAAATCCCGCATCGTGCAAAATTATCTTGTTTTTCTTAAACAACACGTTGTAATTCGAAAAGCTTTTGTGTTGCGTGTATGTCTCAGCGTGTAGCCTCAAAAGAGAACACACAGGAGAGTTTTCTCTCGAAAGAATATGTAAGAATACCACGTTATAAGGAAATACAATTTTTCAGAATAAAGACAAATGAGTACACATTGGAAACACTTTTCGAGAAGAAATAATGCATCATACAAAATTAGCTTGTATCTCCTAAACAACACGTTGTAACTCAAAAGGATTTGGTGTGTCGTATACGTCTAAACGTATAGCCTCAAAAGGGAACCCACAGGAGAATTTTCTTAAGTCAAAATTTGTCAAAAAACCACGTTTTAAGGAAATCCCGCATCCTGCGAAATTATCTTGTTTTTCCTAAACAACACGTTTTAACTCGAAAAGCTTTGGTGTTGCGTGTATGTCTAAGCATGTAGCCTCAAAAGAGAATGCACAGGAGAGTTTTCTCTCGAAAGAATATGTACGAATACCATGTTATAAGGAAATACAGTGTTGCAGAGTAAAGACAAATACGTACGTATTGGAAACCCTTAAACTTTATGGGATGAAATAAAGCATCGTACAAAATGAGCTCGTATCTCCTAAACAACATGTTGTAACTCGAAAAGATTTGGTGTGGCACGTACGTCTAAACGTGTAGCCTCAAAAGGGAACCCACAGGAGAATTTTCTTTCGTCAAAATTTGTCAGAACACCAAGTTTTGAGGAAATCCCGCATCGTGCGAAATTATCTTGTTTTTCATAAACAACACGTTGTAACTTGAAAAGCTTTGGTGTTGCCTGTATGTCTAAGTGTGTAGCCTCAAAAGGGAACGCACAGGATAGTTTTCTCTCGAAAGAATATGTAAGAATACCACGTTATAAGGAAATACAGTGTTGCAGAGTAAAGACAAATATGTACTTATTGGAAACACTTTACGAGAAGAAATAACGCATCGTACAATATTTGCTTGTGTCTCCTAAACAACACGTTGTAACTGAAAAATATTTGGTGTGGCTCGTACGTCTACACGTCTAGCCTCAAAAGAGAACCTACAGGAGAACTTTCTTTCGTCAAAATTTGTCAGAAAACCACGTTTTAAGGAAATCTCGCATCGTGCAAAATTATCTTGTTTTTCCTAAACAACACGTTGTAACTCGAAAAGCTTTGGTGTTGCGTGTATGTCTGAGCATGTAGCCTCTAAAGAGAATGCACAGGAGAGTTTTCTCTCGAAAGAACATGTAAGAATACAACGTTATATGGAAATACTGTGTTGCAGAGTAAAGACAAATACATACGTATTGGAACCACTTTACGAAAAGAAATAACGCATCATACAAAATTAGCTTGTATCTCTTAAACAACACGTTGTAACTCGAAAGGATTTGGTGTGGTGTGCATGTCTAAACGTGTAGCCTCAAAAGAGAAGCCACAGGAGAATTTTCTTTCGTCAAAATTTTTCAGAAAACCACGTTTTAAGGAAATCCCGCATCGTGCAAAATTATCTTGTTTTCCATAAACAACACGTTGTAACTCGAAAAGCTTTGGTGTTGCCTGTATGTCTAAGTGTGTAGCCTCAAAAGGGAACGCACAGGATAGTTTTCTCTCGAAGGAATATGTAAGAATACCACGTTATAAGGAAATATAATGTTGCAGTGTAAAGACAAATATGTACTTATTGGAAACACTTTACGAGAAGAATTAACGCATAGTAAAAAATTAGCTTATATCTCCTAAACAACACGTTGTAATTCGAAAAGATTTGGTGTGGCTCGTACCTCTACACGTGTAGCCTCAAAAGAGAACCCACAGGAGAACTTTCTTTCGTCAAAATTTTTCAGAAAACCACGTTTTATGGAAATCTCGCATCGTGCTAAATTATCTTGTTTTTCCTAAACAACACATTGTAACTCGAAAAGCTTTGGCGATGCATGTTTGCTTAAGCGTGTCCCCTCAAAAGAGAACGCACAGGAGAGTTTTCCCTCGAAATAATATGTAAGATTACCATGTTATAAGGAAATACAGTGTTGCAGATTAAAGACAAATAAGTACGTATTGGAAACACTTTACGAGAAGAAATAATGCATCGTACAAAATTAGCTTGTATCTCCTAAACAACACGTGGTAACTTGAAAGGATTTGGTGTGGCGTGTACGTCTAAACGTGTAGCCTCAAAAGAGAACCCACAGGAGAATTTTCTTTATTCAAAATTTTTCAGAAAACCACGTTTTAAGGAAATCCCGCATCGTGTGAAATCATCTTCTTTTTCCTAAACAACATGTTGTAACTCGAAAAGCTATGGTGTTGCGTGTATGTGTAAGCGTGGAGCCTCAAAAGAGAAGGCACTGGAGAGTTTTCTCTCCAAAGAATATGTAAGAATACCACGTTATAAGGAAATACAATTTTGCAGAGTAAAGACAAATAAGTACATATTGGAAAAAAATTTACGAGAAGAAATAACGCATCTTATAAAATTAGCTTGTATCTCCTAAACAACAGGTTGTAACTCGAAAGGATTTGGTGTGACGTGTACGTCTAAAAGTGTAGCCTCAAACGAGAACCCACAGGAGAATTTTCTTTCATAAAAATTTGTCAGAAACCACGTTTTAAGGAAATCTCGCATCGTGGGAAATTATCTTGTTTTTCCTAAACAACACGTTGTAACTCGAAAAGCTTTGGTGTTGCGTGTATTTCTAAGCGTGTAGCCTCAAAAGAGAACGCACAGGAGAGGTTTCTCTCGAAAGAATATGTAAGAATACCACGTTATAAGGAAATAAAGTGTTGCAGAGTAAAGACAACTACATACATATTGGAAACACTTTAAGAGAAGAAATAACACATCGTACAAAATTAGCTTGTATCTCCTAAACAACACGTTTTAACTCGAAAAGATTTGGTGTGGCTCGTACCTCTACACGTGTAGCCTCAAAAGAGAACCCACAGGATAACTTTCTTTCGTCAAAATTTTTCAGACAACCACGTTTTATGGAAATCTCGCATTGTGCGAAATTATCTTGTTTTTCCTAAACGACGCATTGTAACTCGAAAAGCTTTGGCGTTGCGTGTATGTCTAAGCGTGTAGCCTCTAAAGAGAACGCACAGGAGAGTTTGCTCTCGAAAGAATATGTAAGAATACAACGTTATAAGGAAATACAGTGTTGTAGAGAAAAGACAAATAAGTACGAATTGGAAAACTTTACGAGCAGAAGTAACGCATCTTACAAAATTAGCTTGTATCTCCGAAACAACACGTGGTAACTCGAAAAGATTTGGTGTGCCGTGTACGTCTAAACGTGTAGCCTCAAAAGAGAACCCACAGGAGAATTTTCTTTCGTCAAAATTTTTCAGAAAACCACGTTTTAAGGAAATCCTGCATCGTGCGAAATCATCTTCTTTTTCCTAAACAACATGTTGTAACTCGAAAAGCTTTGGTGTTGCGTGTATGTGTAACCATGGAGCCTCAAAAGAGAAGGCACAGGAGAGTTTTCTCTCGAAAGATTATATAAGAATACCACGTTATAAGGAAATACAATTTTGCAGAATAAAGACAAATATGTACATATTGGAATCACTTTACAAGAAGAAATAACGCATCGTAAAAAAGTAGCTTGTATCTCCTAAACAACACGTTGTAACTCGAAAAGATTTGGTGTGACGTGTACGTCTAAGCGTGTAGCCTCAAAAGGGAACCCACAAGAGAATTTTCTTTCATCAAAATTTGTCAGAAACCACGTTTTAAGGAAATCTCGCATCGTGCGAAATTATCTTGTTTTTCCTAAATAACACGTTATAACTCAAAAAGCTTTGGTGTTGCGTGTATGTCTAAGTGTGTAACCTCAAAAGAGAATGCACAGGATAGTTTTCTCTTGAAAGAATAGGTAAGAATACCACGTTATAAGGAAATACAATGTTGCAGAGTAAAGACAAATACGTATGTATTGGAAACACTTTACGAGAAGAATTAACACATCGTAAAAAATTAGCTTGTATCTCCTAAACAACACGTTGTAACTCGAAAAGATTTGGTGTGGCATGTACGTCTAAACGTGTAGCCTCAAAAGAGAACCTACAGGAGAATTTTCTTTCTTCAAAATTTTTCAAAAAACCACGTTTTAAGGAAATCCCGCATCGTGTGAAATTATCTTCTTTTTCCTAAACAGCATGTTGTAACTTGAAAAGCATTGGTGTTGCGTGTATGTGTAAGCGTGGAGACTCAAAAGAAAAGGCACAGGAGAGTTTTCTCTCGAAAGAATATGTAAGAATACCACGTTATACGGAAATACAATTTTGCAGAGTAAAGACAAATAAGTACATATTGGAAACACTTTACAAGAAGAAATAACGCATCGTACAAAATTAGCTTGTATCTCCTAAACAACACGTTGTAACTCGAAAAGATTTGGTGTGACGTGTACGTCTAAAAGTGTACCCTCAAAAGAGAACCCACAGGAGAATTTTCTTTCATCAAAATTTGTCAGAAACCACGTTTTAAGGAAATCTCGCATCGTGGGAAATTATCTTGTTTTTCCTAAACAACACGTTGTAAATCGAAAAGCTTTGGTGTTGCATGTATGTCTAAGCGTGTAGCCTCAAAAGAGAACGCACAGGAGAGTTTTCTCTCGAAAGAATATGTAAGAATACCACGTTATAAGGAAATACAGTGTTGCAGAGTAAAGACAAATACTATTGGAAACACTTTAAGAGAAGAAATAATGCATCGTACAAAATTAGCTTGTATCTCCTAAACAACACATTGTAACTCGAAAAGATTTGGTGTGGCTCGTACCTCTACATATGTAGCCTCAAAAGAGAACCCACAGGAGAACTTTCTTTCGTCAACATTTTTCAGACAACCACGTTTTATGGAAATCTCGCATCGTGCGAAATTATCTTGTTTTTCCTAAACAACACATTGTAACTCGAAAAGCTTTGGCGTTGCGTGTATGTCTAAGCGTGTAGCCTCTAAAGAGAACACACAGTAGAGTTCTTTCTAGAAAGAATATGTAAGAATACAACGTTATAAGGAAATAAAGTGTTTCAGAGTAAAGACAAATACGTACATATTGGAAACACTTTACGAGAAGAAATAATGCATCATACAAAATTAGCTTGTATCTCCTAAATAACACGTGGTAACTCGAAAGTATTTGGTGTGGCGTGTACGTCTAAACATGTAGCCTCAAAAGAAAACCCACTGAAGAATTTTCTTTGGTCAAAATTTTTCAGAAAACTACATTTTAAGGAAATCCCGCATCGCGCGAAATTATCCTGTTTTTCATAAACAACACGTTGTAACTCGAAAATCTTTGGTGTTGCCTGTTTGTCTAAGTGTGTAGCTGCAAAAGGGAAAGCACGAGACAGTTTTCTCTGGAAAGAATATGTAAGAATACAACGTTATAAGGCAATACAGTGTTGCAGAGTAAAGACAAATACGTACGTATTAGAAACACTTTACGAGAATAAGTAACGCATCCTACAAAATTAGCTTGTATCTCCGAAACAACACGTTGTAACTCGAAAAGATTTGGTGTGGCATGTTCGTCTAAACATGTAGCCTCAAAAGAGCCCCCACAGGAGAATTTTCTTTCGTCAAAAATTTTCAGAAAACCAAGTTTCAAGGAAATCCCGCATCGTGCGAAATCATCTTCTTTTTCCTAAACAACATGTCATAACTCGAAAAGCTTTGGTGTTGCGTGTATGTGTAAGCGTGTAGCCTCAAAAGAGAAGGCACAGGAGAGTTTTCTCTTGAAAGATTATGTAAGAATACCACGTTATAAGGAAATACAATTTTGCAGAGTAAAGACAAATAGGTACATATTGGAAACACTTTACAAGAAGAAATAACACATCGTACAAAATTAGATTGTATCTCCTAAACAACACGTTGTAACTCGAAAAGATTTGCTGTGACATGTACGTCTAAACGTGTAGGCTCAACAGAGAACCCACAAGAGAATTTTCTTTCATCAAAATTTGTCAGAAACCAGGTTTTAAGGGAATCTCGCATCGTGCGAAATTATCTTGTTTTTCCTAAACAACACGTTGTAACTCAAAAAGCATTGGTGTTGCGTGTATGTCTAAGGGTGTAACCTCAAAAGAGAACGCACAGGATAAAATTCTCCTGTGGGTTCTCTTTTGAGGGTACACGTTTAGACGTACACGCCACACCAAATCCTTTCGAGTTATAACGTGTTGTTTAGGAGATACAAGCTAATTTTGTACTATGTGTTATTTCTTCTCGTAAAGTTTAAGTGTTTCCAATAAGTATGTATTTGTCTTTACTCTGCAACACTGTATTTCCTTATAACGTGGTATTCCTACATATTCTTTCGGGAGAAAACTCTCCTGTGCATTCTCTTTTGAGGCTACATGATTAGAAATACACGCAACACCAAAGCTTTTCGAGTTACAACGTGTTGTTTAGGAAAAACAAGATATTTTCGCACGATGCGGGATTTCCGTAAAACGTGGTTTTTGACAAATTATGACCAAAGAAAACTCTCCTGTGGGTTCTCTTTTGAGGCTACACGTTTAGACATACACACCACACCAAATCTTTTCCAGTTACAACGTGTTGTTTAGGAGATACAAGCTAATTTTGCATGATGCTTTATTTCTTCTCCTAAAGTGTTTCCAATAAGTACGTATTTGTCTATACTCTGCAACACTGTATTTCCTTATAACGTGGTATTCTTACATATTCTTTCAAGAGAAAACTCTCCTGTGCGTTCCCCTTTGAGGCTACGCACTTAGACGGACACGCAACACCAAAGCTTTTCGAGTTACAACGCGTTGTTTAGGAAAAACAAGATAATTACGCACGATGCGGGATTTCCTTAATAAGTGGTTTCCTGACAAATTTTGATTAAGGAAAATTCCTCTATGGGTTCTCTTTTGAGGCTACACGTTTAGACGTACAGGCCACACCAAATCTTTTTAAGTTACAACGTGTTGTTTAGGAGATACAAGCTAATTTTGTACGATGCGTTATTTCTTCTCCTAAAGTTTTTCCAATAAGTTAGTATATGTCTTTATTCTGCAACACTGTATTTCCTTATAACGTGGTATTCTTACATATTCTTTCAAGAGAAAACTCTCCTGTGCGTTCTCATTTGAGGCTACACGCTTAGAGATATACGCAACACCAACGCTTTTCGAGTTACAACGTGTTGTTTAGGAAGAACAAGATAATTTCCCACGATGCGGGATTTCCTTAAAACGTGGTTTTCTGACAAATTTTGACCAAAGAAAATTCTCCTGTGGGTTCTCTTTTGAGGCTACACGTTTAGTTGTACACGCCACACCAAATCTTCTTGAATTTCAACGTGTTGTTTAGGAGATACAAGCTAATATTTTTATGATGCGTTATTTCTTCTCGTAAAGTTTAAGTGTCTCCAATACGTATGTAGTTGCCTTTACTCTGCAACACTGTATTTCTTTATAACGTGGTATTCTTACATATTCTTTCGAGAGAAAACTCTCCTGTGCGTTCTCTTTGGAGGCTACATGCTTAGACATACACGCAAAACCAAAGCTTTTCGAGTTACAACGTGTTGTTTAGGAAAAACAAGATAATTACGCATGATGCGGGATTTCCTTAAAACGTGGTTATCTGACAAATTTTGACGAAAGAATATTGTCCTGTGGGTTCTCTTTTGAGGGTCCACGTTTAGATGTACAAGCCACACCAAATCCTTTCGAGTTATAACGTGTTGTTTAGGAGATACAAGCTAATTTTGTACTATGTGTTATTTCTACTCGTAAAGTTTAAGTGTTTCCAAAAAGTATGTATTTGTCTTTACTCTGCAACACTGTATTTACTTATAACGTGGTATTCTTATATATTCTTTCGGGAAAAAACTCTCCTGTGCGTTCTCTTTTAAGGCTACACGCTTAGACATACACGCAACACCAAAGATTTTCGAGTTACAACATGTTGTTTAGGAAAAACAAGATAATTACGCACGATGCGGGATTTCCTTAAAACGTGGTTTTTGACAAATTTTGACGAAAGAAAATTCTCCTGTGGGTTCTCATTGAGGCTACATGTTTAGACGTACACGCCACACCAAATCTTTTCGAGTTACAGCGTGTTGTTTAGGAGATACAAGCTAATTTTGCATGATGCATTATTTCTTCTTGTAAAGTGTTTCCAATAAGTACGTATTTGTCTTTACTCTGCAACACTGTATTTCCTTATCACGTGGTATTCTTACATATTCTTTTGAGAGAAAACTATCCTGTTCGTTCTCTTTGGAGGCTACATGCTTAGACATACACGCAACACCAAAACTTTTCGAGTTACAACGTGTTGATTAGGAAAAACAAGATAATTTCGTCCGATGCGGGATTTCCTTAAAACGTGGTTTTCTGACAAATTTTGACGTAAGAAAATTCTCCTGTGGGTTCTCTTTTGAGGCTACACGTTCAGACGTACACGCCACACCAAATCTTTTTGAGTTACCACGTGTTGTTTTGGAGATACAAGCTAATTTTTAACATGCGTTATTTCTTCTCATAATGTGTTTCCAATAAGTACGTATGTCTTTACTCTGCAGCAATATGTTTCTTATAACATGGTATTCTTACATATTCTTTCGAGAGAAAACTCTCCTGTGCATTCTCTTTTGAGGCTGCACGCTTAGACATACACGCAACACCAAAGCTTTTCTAGTTACAACCTGTTGTTTAGGAAAAACAAGATAATTTTGCACGATGCGGGATTTCCTTAAAACGTGATTTTCTGAAAAATTTTGACGAAAGAAAATTCTCCTTTTGGTTCTCTTTAGATGCTACATGTTAAGACGTACACGCCACGACAATTCTTTTCGAGATACAACGTGTAGTTTTGGAGATACAAGCTAATTTTGTACTATGCGTTATTTCTTCTCGTAAAGAGTTTCCAATGCGTACGTATATGTCTTTACTCTGCAAAACTGTATTTCCTTATGAAGTGGTATTCTTACATATCCTTTCGAGAGAAAACTGTCCTGTGCCTTCTCTTTTGAGGCTACACACTTAGACATACACGCAACATGAAAGCTTTTCGACTTACAACGTGTTGTTTAGGAAAAACAAGATAATTTCGCACGATGCGGGATTTCCTTAAAATGTGATTTTCTGAAAAATTTTGACGAAAGAAAATTCTCCTTTTGGTTCTCTTTAGATGCTACATGTTAAGACGTACACGCCACAACAATTCTTTTCGTGATACAACGTGTAGTTTTGGAGATACAAGCTAATTTTGTACTATGCGTTATTTCTTCTCGTAAAGAGTTTCCAATGCGTACGTATATGTCTTTACTCTGCAAAAGTGTATTTCCTTATGAAGTGGTATTCTTACATATCCTTTCGAGAGAAAACTGTCCTGTGCCTTCTCTTTTGAGGCTACACACTTAGACATACACGCAACATGAAAGCTTTTCGACTTACAACGTGTTGTTTAGGAAAAACAAGATAATTTCGCACGATGCGGGATTTCCTTAAAACGTGATTTTCTGAAAAATTTTGACGAAAGAAAATTCTCCTTTTGGTTCTCTTTAGATGCTACATGTTAAGACGTACACGCCACAACAATTCTTTTCGAGATACAACGTGTAGTTTTGGAGATACAAGCTAATTTTGTACTATGCGTTATTTCTTCTCGTAAAGAGTTTCCAATGCGTACGTATATGTCTTTACTCTGCAAAACTGTATTTCCTTATGAAGTGGTATTCTTACATATCCTTTCGAGAGAAAACTGTCCTGTGCCTTCTCTTTTGAGGCTACACACGTAGACATACACGCAACATGAAAGCTTTTCGACTTACAACGTGTTGTTTAGGAAAAACAAGATAATTTCGCACGATGCGGGATTTCCTTAAAACGTGATTTTCTGAAAAATTTTGACGAAAGAAAATTCTCCTTTTGGTTCCCTTTAGATGCTACATGTTAAGACGTACACGCCACAACAATTCTTTTCGAGATACAACGTGTAGTTTTGGAGATACAAGCTAATTTTGTACTATGCGTTATTTCTTCTCGTAAAGAGTTTCCAATGCGTACGTATATGTCTTTACTCTGCAAAACTGTATTTCCTTATGAAGTGGTATTTTTACATATCCTTTCGAGAGAAAACTGTCCTGTGCCTTCTCTTTTGAGGCTACACACGTAGACATACACGCAACATGAAAGCTTTTCGACTTACAACGTGTTGTTTAGGAAAAACAAGATAATTTCGCACGATGCGGGATTTCCTTAAAACGTGATTTTCTGAAAAATTTTGACGAAAGAAAATTCTCCTTTTGGTTCTCTTTAGATGCTACATGTTAAGACGTACACGCCACAACAATTCTTTTCGAGATACAACGTGTAGTTTTGGAGATACAAGCTAATTTTGTACTATGCGTTATTTCTTCTCGTAAAGAGTTTCCAATGCGTACATATATGTCTTTACTCTGCAAAACTGTATTTCCTTATGAAGTGGTATTCTTACATATCCTTTCGAGAGAAAACTGTCCTGTGCCTTCTCTTTTGAGGCTACACACTTAGACATACACGCAACATGAAAGCTTTTCGACTTACAACGTGTTGTTTAGGAAAAACAAGATAATTTCGCACGATGCGGGATTTCCTTAAAACGTGATTTTCTGAAAAATTTTGACGAAAGAAAATTCTCCTTTTGGTTCTCTTTAGATGCTACATGTTAAGACGTACACGCCACAACAATTCTTTTCGAGATACAACGTGTAGTTTTGGAGATACAAGCTAATTTTGTACTATGCGTTATTTCTTCTCGTAAAGAGTTTCCAATGCGTACGTATATGTCTTTACTCTGCAAAACTGTATTTCCTTATGAAGTGGTATTCTTACATATCCTTTCGAGAGAAAACTGTCCTGTGCCTTCTCTTTTGAGGCTACACACGTAGACATACACGCAACATGAAAGCTTTTCGACTTACAACGTGTTGTTTAGGAAAAACAAGATAATTTCGCACGATGCGGGATTTCCTTAAAACGTGATTTTCTGAAAAATTTTGACGAAAGAAAATTCTCCTTTTGGTTCTCTTTAGATGCTACATGTTAAGACGTACACGCCACAACAATTCTTTTCGAGATACAACGTGTAGTTTTGGAGATACAAGCTAATTTTGTACTATGCGTTATTTCTTCTCGTAAAGAGTTTCCAATGCGTACGTATATGACTTTACTCTGCAAAACTGTATTTCCTTATGAAGTGGTATTCTTACATATCCTTTCGAGAGAAAACTGTCCTGTGCCTTCTCTTTTGAGGCTACACACGTAGACATACACGCAACATGAAAGCTTTTCGACTTACAACGTGTTGTTTAGGAAAAACAAGATAATTTCGCACGATGCGGGATTTCCTTAAAACGTGATTTTCTGAAAAATTTTGACGAAAGAAAATTCTCCTTTTGGTTCTCTTTAGATGCTACATGTTAAGACGTACACGCCACAACAATTCTTTTCGAGATACAACGTGTAGTTTTGGAGATACAAGCTAATTTTGTACTATGCGTTATTTCTTCTCGTAAAGAGTTTCCAATGCGTACGTATATGTCTTTACTCTGCAAAACTGTATTTCCTTATGAAGTGGTATTCTTACATATCCTTTCGAGAGAAAACTGTCCTGTGCCTTCTCTTTTGAGGCTACACACTTAGACATACACGCAACATGAAAGCTTTTCGACTTACAACGTGTTGTTTAGGAAAAACAAGATAATTTCGCACGATGCGGGATTTCCTTAAAACGTGATTTTCTGAAAAATTTTGACGAAAGAAAATTCTCCTTTTGGTTCTCTTTAGATGCTACATGTTAAGACGTACACGCCACAACAATTCTTTTCGAGATACAACGTGTAGTTTTGGAGATACAAGCTAATTTTGTACTGTGCGTTATTTCTTCTCGTAAAGAGTTTCCAATGCGTACGTATATGTCTTTACTCTGCAAAACTGTATTTCCTTATGAAGTGGTATTCTTACATATCCTTTCGAGAGAAAACTGTCCTGTGCCTTCTCTTTTGAGGCTACACACGTAGACATACACGCAACATGAAAGCTTTTCGACTTACAACGTGTTGTTTAGGAAAAACAAGATAATTTCGCACGATGCGGGATTTCCTTAAAACGTGATTTTCTGAAAAATTTTGACGAAAGAAAATTCTCCTTTTGGTTCTCTTTAGATGCTACATGTTAAGACGTACACGCCACAACAATTCTTTTCGAGATACAACGTGTAGTTTTGGAGATACAAGCTAATTTTGTACTATGCGTTATTTCTTCTCGTAAAGTTTCCAATGCGTACGTATATGACTTTACTCTGCAAAACTGTATTTCCTTATGAAGTGGTATTCTTACATATCCTTTCGAGAGAAAACTGTCCTGTGCCTTCTCTTTTGAGGCTACACACGTAGAAATACACGCAACATGAAAGCTTTTCGACTTACAACGTGTTGTTTAGGAAAAACAAGATAATTTCGCACGATGCGGGATTTCCTTAAAACGTGATTTTCTGAAAAATTTTGACGAAAGAAAATTCTCCTTTTGGTTCTCTTTAGATGCTACATGTTAAGACGTACACGCCACAACAATTCTTTTCGAGATACAACGTGTAGTTTTGGAGATACAAGCTAATTTTGTACTATGCGTTATTTCTTCTCGTAAAGAGTTTCCAATGCGTACGTATATGACTTTACTCTGCAAAACTGTATTTCCTTATGAAGTGGTATTCTTACATATCCTTTCGAGAGAAAACTGTCCTGTGCCTTCTCTTTTGAGGCTACACACGTAGACATACACGCAACATGAAAGCTTTTCGACTTACAACGTGTTGTTTAGGAAAAACAAGATAATTTCGCACGATGCGGGATTTCCTTAAAACGTGATTTTCTGAAAAATTTTGACGAAAGAAGATTCTCCTTTTGGTTCTCTTTAGATGCTACATGTTAAGACGTACACGCCACAACAATTCTTTTCGAGATACAACGTGTAGTTTTGGAGATACAAGCTAATTTTGTACTATGCGTTATTTCTTCTCGTAAAGAGTTTCCAATGCGTACGTATATGTCTTTACTCTGCAAAACTGTATTTCCTTATGAAGTGGTATTCTTACATATCCTTTCGAGAGAAAACTGTCCTGTGCCTTCTCTTTTGAGGCTACACACTTAGACATACACGCAACATGAATGCTTTTCGACTTACAACGTGTTGTTTAGGAAAAACAAGATAATTTCGCACGATGCGGGATTTCCTTAAAACGTGATTTTCTGAAAAATTTTGACGAAAGAAAATTCTCCTTTTGGTTCTCTTTAGATGCTACATGTTAAGACGTACACGCCACAACAATTCTTTTCGAGATACAACGTGTAGTTTTGGAGATACAAGCTAATTTTGTACTGTGCGTTATTTCTTCTCGTAAAGAGTTTCCAATGCGTACGTATATGTCTTTACTCTGCAAAACTGTATTTCCTTATGAAGTGGTATTCTTACATATCCTTTCGAGAGAAAACTGTCCTGTGCCTTCTCTTTTGAGGCTACACACGTAGACATACACGCAACATGAAAGCTTTTCGACTTACAACGTGTTGTTTAGGAAAAACAAGATAATTTCGCACGATGCGGGATTTCCTTAAAACGTGATTTTCTGAAAAATTTTGACGAAAGAAAATTCTCCTTTTGGTTCTCTTTAGATGCTACATGTTAAGACGTACACGCCACAACAATTCTTTTCGAGATACAACGTGTAGTTTTGGAGATACAAGCTAATTTTGTACTATGCGTTATTTCTTCTCGTAAAGAGTTTCCAATGCGTACGTATATGACTTTACTCTGCAAAACTGTATTTCCTTATGAAGTGGTATTCTTACATATCCTTTCGAGAGAAAACTGTCCTGTGCCTTCTCTTTTGAGGCTACACACGTAGACATACACGCAACATGAAAGCTTTTCGACTTACAACGTGTTGTTTAGGAAAAACAAGATAATTTCGCACGATGCGGGATTTCCTTAAAACGTGATTTTCTGAAAAATTTTGACGAAAGAAAATTCTCCTTTTGGTTCTCTTTAGATGCTACATGTTAAGACGTACACGCCACAACAATTCTTTTCGAGATACAACGTGTAGTTTTGGAGATACAAGCTAATTTTGTACTATGCGTTATTTCTTCTCGTAAAGAGTTTCCAATGCGTACGTATATGACTTTACTCTGCAAAACTGTATTTCCTTATGAAGTGGTATTCTTACATATCCTTTCGAGAGAAAACTGTCCTGTGCCTTCTCTTTTGAGGCTACACACGTAGACATACACGCAACATGAAAGCTTTTCGACTTACAACGTGTTGTTTAGGAAAAACAAGATAATTTCGCACGATGCGGGATTTCCTTAAAACGTGATTTTCTGAAAAATTTTGACGAAAGAAAATTCTCCTTTTGGTTCTCTTTAGATGCTACATGTTAAGACGTACACGCCACAACAATTCTTTTCGAGATACAACGTGTAGTTTTGGAGATACAAGCTAATTTTGTACTATGCGTTATTTCTTCTCGTAAAGAGTTTCCAATGCGTACGTATATGACTTTACTCTGCAAAACTGTATTTCCTTATGAAGTGGTATTCTTACATATCCTTTCGAGAGAAAACTGTCCTGTGCCTTCTCTTTTGAGGCTACACACGTAGACATACACGCAACATGAAAGCTTTTCGACTTACAACGTGTTGTTTAGGAAAAACAAGATAATTTCGCACGATGCGGGATTTCCTTAAAACGTGATTTTCTGAAAAATTTTGACGAAAGAAAATTCTCCTTTTGGTTCTCTTTAGATGCTACATGTTAAGACGTACACGCCACAACAATTCTTTTCGAGATACAACGTGTAGTTTTGGAGATACAAGCTAATTTTGTACTATGCGTTATTTCTTCTCGTAAAGAGTTTCCAATGCGTACGTATATGTCTTTACTCTGCAAAACTGTATTTCCTTATGAAGTGGTATTCTTACATATCCTTTCGAGAGAAAACTGTCCTGTGCCTTCTCGTTTGAGGCTACACACTTAGACATACACGCAACATGAAAGCTTTTCGACTTACAACGTGTTGTTTAGGAAAAACAAGATAATTTCGCACGATGCGGGATTTCCTTAAAACATGATTTTCTGAAAAATTTTGACGAAAGAAAATTCTCCTTTTGGTTCCCTTTAGATGCTACATGTTAAGACGTACACGCCACAACAATTCTTTTCGAGATACAACGTGTAGTTTTGGAGATACAAGCTAATTTTGTACTATGCGTTATTTCTTCTCGTAAAGAGTTTCCAATGCGTACGTATATGTCTTTACTCTGCAAAACTGTATTTCCTTATGAAGTGGTATTCTTACATATCCTTTCGAGAGAAAACTGTCCTGTGCCTTCTCTTTTGAGGCTACACACTTAGACATACACGCAACATGAAAGCTTTTCGACTTACAACGTGTTGTTTAGGAAAAACAAGATAATTTCGCACGATGCGGGATTTCCTTAAAACGTGATTTTCTGAAAAATTTTGACGAAAGAAAATTCTCCTTTTGGTTCTCTTTAGATGCTACATGTTAAGACGTACACGCCACAACAATTCTTTTCGAGATACAACGTGTAGTTTTGGAGATACAAGCTAATTTTGTACTGTGCGTTATTTCTTCTCGTAAAGAGTTTCCAATGCGTACGTATATGTCTTTACTCTGCAAAACTGTATTTCCTTATGAAGTGGTATTCTTACATATCCTTTCGAGAGAAAACTGTCCTGTGCCTTCTCTTTTGAGGCTACACACGTAGACATACACGCAACATGAAAGCTTTTCGACTTACAACGTGTTGTTTAGGAAAAACAAGATAATTTCGCACGATGCGGGATTTCCTTAAAACGTGATTTTCTGAAAAATTTTGACGAAAGAAAATTCTCCTTTTGGTTCTCTTTAGATGCTACATGTTAAGACGTACACGCCACAACAATTCTTTTCGAGATACAACGTGTAGTTTTGGAGATACAAGCTAATTTTGTACTATGCGTTATTTCTTCTCGTAAAGTTTCCAATGCGTACGTATATGACTTTACTCTGCAAAACTGTATTTCCTTATGAAGTGGTATTCTTACATATCCTTTCGAGAGAAAACTGTCCTGTGCCTTCTCTTTTGAGGCTACACACGTAGAAATACACGCAACATGAAAGCTTTTCGACTTACAACGTGTTGTTTAGGAAAAACAAGATAATTTCGCACGATGCGGGATTTCCTTAAAACGTGATTTTCTGAAAAATTTTGACGAAAGAAAATTCTCCTTTTGGTTCTCTTTAGATGCTACATGTTAAGACGTACACGCCACAACAATTCTTTTCGAGATACAACGTGTAGTTTTGGAGATACAAGCTAATTTTGTACTATGCGTTATTTCTTCTCGTAAAGAGTTTCCAATGCGTACGTATATGACTTTACTCTGCAAAACTGTATTTCCTTATGAAGTGGTATTCTTACATATCCTTTCGAGAGAAAACTGTCCTGTGCCTTCTCTTTTGAGGCTACACACGTAGACATACACGCAACATGAAAGCTTTTCGACTTACAACGTGTTGTTTAGGAAAAACAAGATAATTTCGCACGATGCGGGATTTCCTTAAAACGTGATTTTCTGAAAAATTTTGACGAAAGAAGATTCTCCTTTTGGTTCTCTTTAGATGCTACATGTTAAGACGTACACGCCACAACAATTCTTTTCGAGATACAACGTGTAGTTTTGGAGATACAAGCTAATTTTGTACTATGCGTTATTTCTTCTCGTAAAGAGTTTCCAATGCGTACGTATATGTCTTTACTCTGCAAAACTGTATTTCCTTATGAAGTGGTATTCTTACATATCCTTTCGAGAGAAAACTGTCCTGTGCCTTCTCTTTTGAGGCTACACACTTAGACATACACGCAACATGAATGCTTTTCGACTTACAACGTGTTGTTTAGGAAAAACAAGATAATTTCGCACGATGCGGGATTTCCTTAAAACGTGATTTTCTGAAAAATTTTGACGAAAGAAAATTCTCCTTTTGGTTCTCTTTAGATGCTACATGTTAAGACGTACACGCCACAACAATTCTTTTCGAGATACAACGTGTAGTTTTGGAGATACAAGCTAATTTTGTACTGTGCGTTATTTCTTCTCGTAAAGAGTTTCCAATGCGTACGTATATGTCTTTACTCTGCAAAACTGTATTTCCTTATGAAGTGGTATTCTTACATATCCTTTCGAGAGAAAACTGTCCTGTGCCTTCTCTTTTGAGGCTACACACGTAGACATACACGCAACATGAAAGCTTTTCGACTTACAACGTGTTGTTTAGGAAAAACAAGATAATTTCGCACGATGCGGGATTTCCTTAAAACGTGATTTTCTGAAAAATTTTGACGAAAGAAAATTCTCCTTTTGGTTCTCTTTAGATGCTACATGTTAAGACGTACACGCCACAACAATTCTTTTCGAGATACAACGTGTAGTTTTGGAGATACAAGCTAATTTTGTACTATGCGTTATTTCTTCTCGTAAAGAGTTTCCAATGCGTACGTATATGTCTTTACTCTGCAAAACTGTATTTCCTTATGAAGTGGTATTCTTACATATCCTTTCGAGAGAAAACTGTCCTGTGCCTTCTCTTTTGAGGCTACACACGTAGACATACACGCAACATGAAAGCTTTTCGACTTACAACGTGTTGTTTAGGAAAAACAAGATAATTTCGCACGATGCGGGATTTCCTTAAAACGTGATTTTCTGAAAAATTTTGACGAAAGAAGATTCTCCTTTTGGTTCTCTTTAGATGCTACATGTTAAGACGTACACGCCACAACAATTCTTTTCGAGATACAACGTGTAGTTTTGGAGATACAAGCTAATTTTGTACTATGCGTTATTTCTTCTCGTAAAGAGTTTCCAATGCGTACGTATATGTCTTTACTCTGCAAAACTGTATTTCCTTATGAAGTGGTATTCTTACATATCCTTTCGAGAGAAAACTGTCCTGTGCCTTCTCTTTTGAGGCTACACACTTAGACATACACGCAACATGAAAGCTTTTCGACTTACAACGTGTTGTTTAGGAAAAACAAGATAATTTCGCACGATGCGGGATTTCCTTAAAACGTGATTTTCTGAAAAATTTTGACGAAAGAAAATTCTCCTTTTGGTTCTCTTTAGATGCTACATGTTAAGACGTACACGCCACAACAATTCTTTTCGAGATACAACGTGTAGTTTTGGAGATACAAGCTAATTTTGTACTGTGCGTTATTTCTTCTCGTAAAGAGTTTCCAATGCGTACGTATATGTCTTTACTCTGCAAAACTGTATTTCCTTATGAAGTGGTATTCTTACATATCCTTTCGAGAGAAAACTGTCCTGTGCCTTCTCTTTTGAGGCTACACACGTAGACATACACGCAACATGAAAGCTTTTCGACTTACAACGTGTTGTTTAGGAAAAACAAGATAATTTCGCACGATGCGGGATTTCCTTAAAACGTGATTTTCTGAAAAATTTTGACGAAAGAAAATTCTCCTTTTGGTTCTCTTTAGATGCTACATGTTAAGACGTACACGCCACAACAATTCTTTTCGAGATACAACGTGTAGTTTTGGAGATACAAGCTAATTTTGTACTATGCGTTATTTCTTCTCGTAAAGAGTTTCCAATGCGTACGTATATGTCTTTACTCTGCAAAACTGTATTTCCTTATGAAGTGGTATTCTTACATATCCTTTCGAGAGAAAACTGTCCTGTGCCTTCTCGTTTGAGGCTACACACTTAGACATACACGCAACATGAAAGCTTTTCGACTTACAACGTGTTGTTTAGGAAAAACAAGATAATTTCGCACGATGCGGGATTTCCTTAAAACATGATTTTCTGAAAAATTTTGACGAAAGAAAATTCTCCTTTTGGTTCCCTTTAGATGCTACATGTTAAGACGTACACGCCACAACAATTCTTTTCGAGATACAACGTGTAGTTTTGGAGATACAAGCTAATTTTGTACTATGCGTTATTTCTTCTCGTAAAGAGTTTCCAATGCGTACGTATATGTCTTTACTCTGCAAAACTGTATTTCCTTATGAAGTGGTATTCTTACATATCCTTTCGAGAGAAAACTGTCCTGTGCCTTCTCTTTTGAGGCTACACACTTAGACATACACGCAACATGAAAGCTTTTCGACTTACAACGTGTTGTTTAGGAAAAACAAGATAATTTCGCACGATGCGGGATTTCCTTAAAACGTGATTTTCTGAAAAATTTTGACGAAAGAAAATTCTCCTTTTGGTTCTCTTTAGATGCTACATGTTAAGACGTACACGCCACAACAATTCTTTTCGAGATACAACGTGTAGTTTTGGAGATACAAGCTAATTTTGTACTGTGCGTTATTTCTTCTCGTAAAGAGTTTCCAATGCGTACGTATATGTCTTTACTCTGCAAAACTGTATTTCCTTATGAAGTGGTATTCTTACATATCCTTTCGAGAGAAAACTGTCCTGTGCCTTCTCTTTTGAGGCTACACACGTAGACATACACGCAACATGAAAGCTTTTCGACTTACAACGTGTTGTTTAGGAAAAACAAGATAATTTCGCACGATGCGGGATTTCCTTAAAACGTGATTTTCTGAAAAATTTTGACGAAAGAAAATTCTCCTTTTGGTTCTCTTTAGATGCTACATGTTAAGACGTACACGCCACAACAATTCTTTTCGAGATACAACGTGTAGTTTTGGAGATACAAGCTAATTTTGTACTATGCGTTATTTCTTCTCGTAAAGAGTTTCCAATGCGTACGTATATGTCTTTACTCTGCAAAACTGTATTTCCTTATGAAGTGGTATTCTTACATATCCTTTCGAGAGAAAACTGTCCTGTGCCTTCTCGTTTGAGGCTACACACTTAGACATACACGCAACATGAAAGCTTTTCGACTTACAACGTGTTGTTTAGGAAAAACAAGATAATTTCGCACGATGCGGGATTTCCTTAAAACATGATTTTCTGAAAAATTTTGACGAAAGAAAATTCTCCTTTTGGTTCCCTTTAGATGCTACATGTTAAGACGTACACGCCACAACAATTCTTTTCGAGATACAACGTGTAGTTTTGGAGATACAAGCTAATTTTGTACTATGCGTTATTTCTTCTCGTAAAGAGTTTCCAATGCGTACGTATATGTCTTTACTCTGCAAAACTGTATTTCCTTATGAAGTGGTATTCTTACATATCCTTTCGAGAGAAAACTGTCCTGTGCCTTCTCTTTTGAGGCTACACACTTAGACATACACGCAACATGAAAGCTTTTCGACTTACAACGTGTTGTTTAGGAAAAACAAGATAATTTCGCACGATGCGGGATTTCCTTAAAACGTGATTTTCTGAAAAATTTTGACGAAAGAAAATTCTCCTTTTGGTTCTCTTTAGATGCTACATGTTAAGACGTACACGCCACAACAATTCTTTTCGAGATACAACGTGTAGTTTTGGAGATACAAGCTAATTTTGTACTGTGCGTTATTTCTTCTCGTAAAGAGTTTCCAATGCGTACGTATATGTCTTTACTCTGCAAAACTGTATTTCCTTATGAAGTGGTATTCTTACATATCCTTTCGAGAGAAAACTGTCCTGTGCCTTCTCTTTTGAGGCTACACACGTAGACATACACGCAACATGAAAGCTTTTCGACTTACAACGTGTTGTTTAGGAAAAACAAGATAATTTCGCACGATGCGGGATTTCCTTAAAACGTGATTTTCTGAAAAATTTTGACGAAAGAAAATTCTCCTTTTGGTTCTCTTTAGATGCTACATGTTAAGACGTACACGCCACAACAATTCTTTTCGAGATACAACGTGTAGTTTTGGAGATACAAGCTAATTTTGTACTATGCGTTATTTCTTCTCGTAAAGTTTCCAATGCGTACGTATATGACTTTACTCTGCAAAACTGTATTTCCTTATGAAGTGGTATTCTTACATATCCTTTCGAGAGAAAACTGTCCTGTGCCTTCTCTTTTGAGGCTACACACGTAGAAATACACGCAACATGAAAGCTTTTCGACTTACAACGTGTTGTTTAGGAAAAACAAGATAATTTCGCACGATGCGGGATTTCCTTAAAACGTGATTTTCTGAAAAATTTTGACGAAAGAAAATTCTCCTTTTGGTTCTCTTTAGATGCTACATGTTAAGACGTACACGCCACAACAATTCTTTTCGAGATACAACGTGTAGTTTTGGAGATACAAGCTAATTTTGTACTATGCGTTATTTCTTCTCGTAAAGAGTTTCCAATGCGTACGTATATGACTTTACTCTGCAAAACTGTATTTCCTTATGAAGTGGTATTCTTACATATCCTTTCGAGAGAAAACTGTCCTGTGCCTTCTCTTTTGAGGCTACACACGTAGACATACACGCAACATGAAAGCTTTTCGACTTACAACGTGTTGTTTAGGAAAAACAAGATAATTTCGCACGATGCGGGATTTCCTTAAAACGTGATTTTCTGAAAAATTTTGACGAAAGAAGATTCTCCTTTTGGTTCTCTTTAGATGCTACATGTTAAGACGTACACGCCACAACAATTCTTTTCGAGATACAACGTGTAGTTTTGGAGATACAAGCTAATTTTGTACTATGCGTTATTTCTTCTCGTAAAGAGTTTCCAATGCGTACGTATATGTCTTTACTCTGCAAAACTGTATTTCCTTATGAAGTGGTATTCTTACATATCCTTTCGAGAGAAAACTGTCCTGTGCCTTCTCTTTTGAGGCTACACACTTAGACATACACGCAACATGAATGCTTTTCGACTTACAACGTGTTGTTTAGGAAAAACAAGATAATTTCGCACGATGCGGGATTTCCTTAAAACGTGATTTTCTGAAAAATTTTGACGAAAGAAAATTCTCCTTTTGGTTCTCTTTAGATGCTACATGTTAAGACGTACACGCCACAACAATTCTTTTCGAGATACAACGTGTAGTTTTGGAGATACAAGCTAATTTTGTACTGTGCGTTATTTCTTCTCGTAAAGAGTTTCCAATGCGTACGTATATGTCTTTACTCTGCAAAACTGTATTTCCTTATGAAGTGGTATTCTTACATATCCTTTCGAGAGAAAACTGTCCTGTGCCTTCTCTTTTGAGGCTACACACGTAGACATACACGCAACATGAAAGCTTTTCGACTTACAACGTGTTGTTTAGGAAAAACAAGATAATTTCGCACGATGCGGGATTTCCTTAAAACGTGATTTTCTGAAAAATTTTGACGAAAGAAAATTCTCCTTTTGGTTCTCTTTAGATGCTACATGTTAAGACGTACACGCCACAACAATTCTTTTCGAGATACAACGTGTAGTTTTGGAGATACAAGCTAATTTTGTACTATGCGTTATTTCTTCTCGTAAAGAGTTTCCAATGCGTACGTATATGTCTTTACTCTGCAAAACTGTATTTCCTTATGAAGTGGTATTCTTACATATCCTTTCGAGAGAAAACTGTCCTGTGCCTTCTCGTTTGAGGCTACACACTTAGACATACACGCAACATGAAAGCTTTTCGACTTACAACGTGTTGTTTAGGAAAAACAAGATAATTTCGCACGATGCGGGATTTCCTTAAAACATGATTTTCTGAAAAATTTTGACGAAAGAAAATTCTCCTTTTGGTTCCCTTTAGATGCTACATGTTAAGACGTACACGCCACAACAATTCTTTTCGAGATACAACGTGTAGTTTTGGAGATACAAGCTAATTTTGTACTATGCGTTATTTCTTCTCGTAAAGAGTTTCCAATGCGTACGTATATGTCTTTACTCTGCAAAACTGTATTTCCTTATGAAGTGGTATTCTTACATATCCTTTCGAGAGAAAACTGTCCTGTGCCTTCTCTTTTGAGGCTACACACTTAGACATACACGCAACATGAAAGCTTTTCGACTTACAACGTGTTGTTTAGGAAAAACAAGATAATTTCGCACGATGCGGGATTTCCTTAAAACGTGATTTTCTGAAAAATTTTGACGAAAGAAAATTCTCCTTTTGGTTCTCTTTAGATGCTACATGTTAAGACGTACACGCCACAACAATTCTTTTCGAGATACAACGTGTAGTTTTGGAGATACAAGCTAATTTTGTACTGTGCGTTATTTCTTCTCGTAAAGAGTTTCCAATGCGTACGTATATGTCTTTACTCTGCAAAACTGTATTTCCTTATGAAGTGGTATTCTTACATATCCTTTCGAGAGAAAACTGTCCTGTGCCTTCTCTTTTGAGGCTACACACGTAGACATACACGCAACATGAAAGCTTTTCGACTTACAACGTGTTGTTTAGGAAAAACAAGATAATTTCGCACGATGCGGGATTTCCTTAAAACGTGATTTTCTGAAAAATTTTGACGAAAGAAAATTCTCCTTTTGGTTCTCTTTAGATGCTACATGTTAAGACGTACACGCCACAACAATTCTTTTCGAGATACAACGTGTAGTTTTGGAGATACAAGCTAATTTTGTACTATGCGTTATTTCTTCTCGTAAAGTTTCCAATGCGTACGTATATGACTTTACTCTGCAAAACTGTATTTCCTTATGAAGTGGTATTCTTACATATCCTTTCGAGAGAAAACTGTCCTGTGCCTTCTCTTTTGAGGCTACACACGTAGAAATACACGCAACATGAAAGCTTTTCGACTTACAACGTGTTGTTTAGGAAAAACAAGATAATTTCGCACGATGCGGGATTTCCTTAAAACGTGATTTTCTGAAAAATTTTGACGAAAGAAAATTCTCCTTTTGGTTCTCTTTAGATGCTACATGTTAAGACGTACACGCCACAACAATTCTTTTCGAGATACAACGTGTAGTTTTGGAGATACAAGCTAATTTTGTACTATGCGTTATTTCTTCTCGTAAAGAGTTTCCAATGCGTACGTATATGACTTTACTCTGCAAAACTGTATTTCCTTATGAAGTGGTATTCTTACATATCCTTTCGAGAGAAAACTGTCCTGTGCCTTCTCCTTTTGAGGCTACACACGTAGACATACCACGCAACATGAAAGCTTTTCGACTTACAACGTGTTGTTTAGGAAAAACAAGATAATTTCGCACGATGCGGGATTTCCTTAAAACGTGATTTTCTGAAAAATTTTGACGAAAGAAGATTCTCCTTTTGGTTCTCTTTAGATGCTACATGTTAAGACGTACACGCCACAACAATTCTTTTCGAGATACAACGTGTAGTTTTGGAGATACAAGCTAATTTTTGTACTATGCGTTATTTCTTCTCGTAAAGAGTTTCCAATGCGTACGTATATGTCTTTACTCTGCAAAACTGTATTTCCTTATGAAGTGGTATTCTTACATATCCTTTCGAGAGAAAACTGTCCTGTGCCTTCTCTTTTGAGGCTACACACTTAGACATACACGCAACATGAATGCTTTTCGACTTACAACGTGTTGTTTAGGAAAAACAAGATAATTTCGCACGATGCGGGATTTCCCTTAAAACGTGATTTTCTGAAAAATTTTGACGAAAGAAAATTCTCCTTTTGGTTCTCTTTAGATGCTACATGTTAAGACGTACACGCCACAACAATTCTTTTCGAGATACAACGTGTAGTTTTGGAGATACAAGCTAATTTTGTACTGTGCGTTATTTCTTCTCGTAAAGAGTTTCCAATGCGTACGTATATGTCTTTACTCTGCAAAAACTGTATTTCCTTATGAAGTGGTATTCTTACATATCCTTTCGAGAGAAAACTGTCCTGTGCCTTCTCTTTTGAGGCTACACACGTAGACATACACGCAACATGAAAGCTTTTCGACTTACAACGTGTTGTTTAGGAAAAACAAGATAATTTCGCACGATGCGGGATTTCCTTAAAACGTGATTTTCTGAAAAAATTTTGACGAAAGAAAATTCTCCTTTTGGTTCTCTTTAGATGCTACATGTTAAGACGTACACGCCACAACAATTCTTTTCGAGATACAACGTGTAGTTTTGGAGATACAAGCTAATTTTGTACTATGCGTTATTTCTTCTCGTAAAGAGTTTCCAATGCGTACGTATATGTCTTTACTCTGCAAAACTGTATTTCCTTATGAAGTGGTATTCTTACATATCCTTTCGAGAGAAAACTGTCCTGTGCCTTCTCGTTTGAGGCTACACACTTAGACATACACGCAACATGAAAGCTTTTCGACTTACAACGTGTTGTTTAGGAAAAACAAGATAATTTCGCACGATGCGGGATTTCCTTAAAACATGATTTTCTGAAAAATTTTGACGAAAGAAAATTCTCCTTTTGGTTCCCTTTAGATGCTACATGTTAAGACGTACACGCCACAACAATT